>NW_026014504.1:0-98543 GCF_020379485.1 Brassica napus | reverse complement strand
TTGTGTGTGCTGACGGACACACCGGACACACAAGGCCAGAACCAGAACGTCCGTGTGTGCGCTGAACAACCGGACCACCGTGACTTCCACACGTCGCTGTGTGCTGCACGGACACCCCCAACGTCCTATGGTGCTGAACACGGACACCCACAGACGTCCTGTGCGTGCTTCCGGACAGCACGGACGTCACAAACGTCCATGCCAACGCAGTCGTGCGCCGGGCACCCATGCGTCCCCACCCTTATTGTGTGTGACTGACCGACACACACGGACAGCCACAGACGTCTTGTGTCTTTTGATGGACACCAGCCACAGACAGCACAGGCCCGTCCCTGGGTGTGTTGCGGCATGGCCAAAATGACCCAAATAGTCACCCGGGAAGGGTTAGGTGCTGAGTCAAGACACCAATAGTTCCTGATATTGTGTCTGATGGACAGTGTCTTCAACGGACGTCTTGTGTGTGCTGATGCTTGACATTTCATCCCTTTGACGGACAGCCACAGACAATCTGTGTGTGCTGACTGGTACACCGACAATCGTGGTCTGGTATTGACACAGCACAGCCAAGTGGGCTAAAATCACCCGAAACAACCACTCCACGGGAAGGGACCCCGATGCTGAGGTACAAGGAACAGTGTGCGGCTGCTTATTGTGTACTGCTGGACAGCCTTCGAAGTCTCTGTGTGTGCTGGCAGACACATACACGGACACACGACCGGGACAGCCCACGGACGTCCTGTGTGTGCCTGACAGCTACACACGGACCACGGACACGCCGACGGACGTCCTGTGTTGCTGATGGACAGCCACAGACAGCCACAGACGTCCTTGTGTGCTGGCGGACACACCAACGGACGTCTCTGTGTACTGAAAGACAGACCACTTGGCCAAAATCTCCCAAACAGTCCACGGACGGGTCAGTGTGCTGGTCCAGGACCAACGTGTTGCTGATATGTGTACTGATGGACAGCCCACCGACGTCCTGTGTGTGCTGACGGACACATATGGACACACACGGACAGCCACCGACGTCCTGTGTGTGCTGACGGAGACACACGGACACACACGGACAGCCACGGACGTCATGTGTCTTCTGATGGACAGCCACGGACAGCCACAGACGTCCTGTTGTGTGCTGGCAGCCACATGGACGTCCTGTGTGTGCTGACGGACACCCACAGACATCCTGTGTGTACTCAACAGACAGCCCACGTCGGCCAATTTTACCCGAACAGTCCACGGGAAGGGCCAGCGTGCTGAGTCCAAGGACAGCGTGTGATATGTGTACTGATGGACAGCCACAGACGTCCTGTGTGTGCTGACGGACACACACGGACACAAAAGGCCAGCCACGAACGTCCGTGTGTGCTGACGAATACACACGGACGTCCTGTGTGTGCTGACGGACACCCACAGAGGTCCTGTTGTGCGACGGACACCCACAGACGTCCTGTGTGTGCTGTCGGACAGCCACGGACAGCCACGGACGTTGTGTGTGCTGTGCGGACACCCACGGACGTCATGTGTGTGCTGACCGCCACACACAGACAGCCACAGACGTCCTGTGTCTGTTGATGGACAGCCACAGACAGCCCGGACGTCCTCTGTGTGCTGACGGACACCCAAGGCGTTGTTTGTGTACTGAACAGACAGCCCAGACGTCCTGTGTGTGCTGGCGGACACTTGGCCAAAATTACCCTAACAGTCCACAGGAAGGTTAGCGTGCTGAGTCCATGGACCAACGTCCTGATATGTGTACTGATGGACAGCACGGACGTCCTGTGTGTGCTGATGGACACACACGGACAGCCACAGACGTCCTGTGTGTGCTGACGGACACACACGGACGTCCTGTGTGTGCTGACGGACACCCACATACGTGTTTGTGTACTGAACAGACAGCCCACGTGGGCTAAAATCACCCGAACAGTCCACGGGAAGGGCCAGCATGCTTAATCCAAGGATCAGCGTGCTGATATGTGTACTAATGGACAGCCACGAACGTCCTGTGTGTGCTGATGGACACACGGACAGCTACAAACGTCCTTTGTGTGCTGGCGGACACCCACAGACGTCCTGTGTGTACAAAACAGAACAGCCTACGTGGACCAAAATCACCCAAACACTCCACAGGAAGGGCAGCGTGCTGAGTCCAAGGACCAACGTGCTGATATGTGTACTGATGGAAAGCCACTGACGTCCTTTGTGTGCTGACGGACACATACGGACACACACGGACAGCCACCGACGTCCTGGTGTACTGACGGACACACACGGACACACACGGACAGCCACGGACGTCATGTGTCTTCTGATGGACAGCCACGGACAGCCACAGACGTCCTGTGTGTGCTGGCGGACACACATGGACGTCCTGTGTGTGCTGACAGACACCCACAGACGTCCTGTGTGTACTCAACAGACAGCCCACGTCGGCCAATTTTACCCGAACAGTCCACGGGAAGGGCCAGCGTGCTGAGTCCAAGGACCAGCGTGCTGATATGTGTATTGATGGACAGCCACAGACGTCCTGTGTGTGCTGACGGACACACACGGACACACAAGGCCAGCCACGAACGTCCTGTGTGCTGACAACACACAGGACGTCCTGTGTGTGCTGACGGACACCCACACACGTCCTATGTGTGCTGACGGGGACACCCACAGACGTCCTGTGCGTGCTGCCGGACAGCCACGGACAGTCACAAACGTCCTGTGTGTGCTGCCGGACACCCATGGACGTCATGTGTGTGCTGACCGACACACACGGACAGCCACAGACATCTTGTGTCTTCTGATGGACAGCCACAGACAGCCACAGACGTCCTGTGTGTGGTGGCGGACACTTGGGCCAAAATTACCCAAATAGTCCACGGGAAGGGTTAGCGTGCTGAGTCCAAGAACCAACGTCCTGATATGTGTACTGATGGACAGCCACGGACGTCTTGTATGTGCTGATGGACACACACGGACAGCCACAGACATCCTGTGTGTGCTGACTGACACCGACAAACGTCGTGTGTGTATGAACAGACAGCCCACGTGGGCTAAAATCACCCGAACAAATCCACGGGAAGGGCCAGCATGCTGAGTCCAAGGACCAGTGTGCTGATATGTGTACTGATGGACAGCCTCGAACGTCTTGTGCGTGCTGGCAGACACATACAGACACACACGGACAGCCACGGACGTCCTGTGTGTGCTGACGGACACACACGGACCCACACGGACAGCCACGGACGTCCTGTGTCTGATGATGGACAGCCACAGACAGCCACAGACGTCCTATGTGTGCTGGCGGACACCAACGGACGTTCTCTGTGTATGAACAGACAGCCCACTTAGGCCAAAATCTCCCAAACAGTCCACGGGAAGGGTCAGTGTGCTGAGTCCAAGGACCAACGTGCTGATATGTGTACTGATGGACAGCCACAGACGTCCTGTGTGGCTGATGGACACACAGACACACACGGACAGCCACGGACGTCCTGTGTGTGCTGACGGACACACACGGACGTCCTGTGTGTGCTGCTGACGGAACCCACAGACGTCCTGTGTATACTCAACAGACAGCCCACGTCGGCCAATTTCACCCGAACAGTCCACGGAAGGGCAGCGTGCTGAGTCCAAGGACCAGCGTGCTGATATGTGTACTGATGGACAGCCACAGACGTCCTGTGTGTGCTGACGGACACACACGGACACACAAGGCCAGCCACGAACGTCCTGTGTGTGCTGACGAATACACACGGACGTCATGAGTGTGCTGACGGACACCCACAGAGGTCTGTGTGTGTTGACGGACACCCACAGACGTCCTGTGTGTGCTGTCGGACAGCCACGAACAGCCACAGACGTCCTGTGTGTGCTGGCGGACACCACGGACGTCATGTGTGTGCTGACTGACACACTCGGACAGCCACAGACGTCCTGTGTCGGTTGATGGACAGCCACAGACAGCCACGGACGTCCTGTGTGTGCTGACGGACACCCACAGACGTTGTTTGTGTACTGAACAGACAGCCCACGTGGGCTTAAATCGCCCCCGAACAGTCCACGGGAAGGGCCAGCATGCTTAATCCAAGGATCAGCATGCTGATATGTGTACTAATGGACAGCCACGAACGTCCTGTGTGTGCTGATGGACACACACGGACAGCCACCAAACGTCTTTTGTGTGCTGGCGGACACCCACAGACGTCCTGTGTGTACTAAACAGACAGCCCACGTGGACAAAATCACCCAAAACAGTCCACGGGAAGGGCAGCGTGCTGAGTCCAAGGACCAACGTGCTGATATGTGTACTGATGAAAAGCCACAGACGTCCTTTGTGTGCTGATAGACACATACGACATACACGGACAGCCACAGACATCCTGTGTGTGCTGACGGACACACACGGACACACACGGACAGCCACGGACGTCCTGTGTCTTCTGATGGACAGCCACAGACAGCCACAGACGTCCTGTGTGTGCTGGTGGACACCAACGGACGTTCTGTGTGTACTGAAACAGACAGCCCACTTAGGCCAAAATCACCCAAACAGTCCACGGGAAGGGTCAGTGTGCTGAGTCCAAGGACCAACGTGCTGATATGTGTACTGATGGACAGCCACAGACGTCCTGTGTGTGCTGATGGACACACACAGACACACACGGACAGCCACAGACATCCTGTGTGTGCTGGCGGACACCACAGACATCATGTGTGTGCTGACGGACACACACGGACAGCCACAGACGTCCTGTGTCTGCTGATGGACAGCCACAGACAGCCACAGACGTCCTGTGTGTGCTGGCGGACACTTGGGCCAAAATTACCCAAACAGTCCACGGGAAGGGTTAGCGTGCTGAGTCCAAGGACCAACGTCCTGATATGTGTACTGATGGACAGCCACGGACTCCCTGTGTGTGCTGATGGACACACACGGACAGCCACAGACGTCCTCTGTGTGCTGATGGACACACACGGACATCCTGTGTGTGCTGACAGACACCCACAGACGTTGTTTGTGTACTGAACACACAGCCCACGTGGGCTAAAATCACCCGAACAGTCCACGGGAAGAGCCAGCATGCTTAATCCAAGGATCAGCGTGTTGATATGTGTACTAATGGACAGCCACGAACGTCCTGTGTGTGCTGATGGACACACACGGACAGCCACAAACGTCCTTTGTGTGCTGGCGGACACCCACAGACGTCCTGTGTGTACTAAACAGACAGCCTACGTGGACCAAAATCACCCAAACAGTCCACGGGAAGGGCAGCGTGCTGAGTCCAAGGACCAACGTGCTGATATGTGTACTGATGGAAAGCCACTGACGTCCTTTGTGTGCTGACGGACACATACGGACACACACGGACAGCCACAGACGTCCTGTGCGTGCTGACGGACACACACGGACACACACGGACAGCCACGGTCGTCATGTGTCTTCTGATGGACAGCCACGGACAGCCACAGACGTCCTGTGTGTGCTGGCGGACACCAACGGACGTTCTGTGTGTACTGAACAGACAGCCCACTTAGGCCAAAATCACCCAAACAGTCCACTGGAAGGGTCAGTGTGCTGAGTCCAAGGACCAACGTGCTGATATGTGTACTGATGGACAGCCACAGACGTCCTGTGTGTGCTGATGGACACACACAGACACACACGGACAGCCACAGACGTCCTGTGTGTGCTGCGGACACACACGGACGTCCTGTGTGTGCTAACGGCACCCACAGACGTCCTGTGTGTACTCAACAGACAGCCCACGTCGGCCAATTTCACCCGAACAGTCCACGGGAAGGGCCAGCGTGCTGAGTCCAAGGACCAGCGTGCTGATATGTGTACTGATGGACAGCCACAGACGTCCTATGTGTGCTGACGGACACACACGGACACACAAGGCCAGCCACGAACGTCCTGTGTGTGCTGACAAACACACACGGACGTCCTGTGTGTGCTGACGGACACCCACACACGTCCTATGTGTGCTGACGGACACCCACAGACGTCCTGTGTGTGCTGCCGGACAGCCACGGACAGTCACAAACGTCATGTGTGTGCTGCCGGACACCCACGGACGTCATGTGTGTGCTGACCGACACACACGGACAGCCACAGACGTCCTGTGTCTGCTGATGGACAGCCACAGACAGCCACAGACGTCCTGTGTGTGGTGGCAGACACTTGGGCCAAAATTACCCAAACAGTCCACGGGAAGGGTTAGCGTGCTGAGTCCAAGGACCAACGTCCTGATATGTGTACTGATGGACAGCCACAGACGTCTTGTGTGTGCTGATGGACACACACGGACAGCCACAGACATCCTGTGTGTGCTGACTGACACCGACAAACGTCGTGTGTGTACTGAACTGATGCGGTCATCAAATCAGTACCTGAACCAGAAGCCAACCAGTTGCACCAAACAGCTAATCCAAAGACTCACCAGGATATGTGTTCAATCAAAACGGCGTATCTCACCAACCAGGAAACATTGTCCATGAAACTAAATTTCCTGCACTCTACGCTCAACAAGGAGTCAATCCCATTGGAATCATCATCAAAGATACTCGGACAAGGAAGATATGAATTTTACAAACCGGAGGTTCTCCATCCCGTCCATCTGCGAGTATCCGAGTTTAGAAGTTGTTTCAAGCCCAACAAAGAAGCGTTCCGACCCAAACCAAAGCTTGGACTTCAAGAAGGATCTCTTAGCTTTCCAACAAGCCAAGAATGGGAAGAAAAGTCCACGGAAATATGGAGTTATGATCAATTTCTCAAAACCGGACAAACCAGTTCTGCACTTGCCTTATTTGGAAGCTGACCGGTTCAATCAATTGCAAACCAGACATTGGCGACCAGGAGAGACATCTAACCATTCAGGAGACCAATCCAAACGTCCAGGAGAGTCAGAGACGTTCTTACAATGCACCAACATCCATCAGATTATTCAGAATCAAACAAGACCATACTTGCCATTTTTGGAGTCAAAAGCCATCAATTCTCAACAGCTCTTTTACCATCAAGATTGGCACGACTTCTATACATATTTCTTCAGTAAAGAAGTTCCCAAGAAGCTCACTTACAGCCTCAAACCGTCCAGATACAAAACCAGAATCAAATCCCTGAAGAAAGCCATTGGAACCAAGAAATTCTCCTAACGGCTAGTTTATCGGTTTCCTTGTTTAGTTTTTGTTTCCTTTCTTTTTTGTGACCGTTTGGTCTTTGTCTGAGGTCATTCTCTATATAAGCAGACCCATTTGTATACTTTAGATTCACCTTTCAATCCTTAAGAAATAATATTCAGTTTGTTTATTTTTATCAAAGAGAGTCTTTGAATAGAAATCTGTCTTTAGGATACTTGAGTGATTCTTGTGTTCTATTGATTCCTCTAGCATAGGTTGTTTGAGTGATTCAACAGCCAGTGTTATTCCAGATTGAGAGAGTCAATCAAACCCACGGATTGAGAGAGTCAATCATCTTCTATCCAACATCATCTATCCGTCTTCCATCTTCAAACAACTATTCATCAATCTTTCCATCCCTTTATCTTTTCAGTTTCTGTTCTTATTTTAATTATTCATAAACCCATTGTTCTTCATTGTTTCCAGGTTAGATTGGATTAAAAGGAACAGCAAGTCGTCCATCTTCACCATCTTTCCATCCGGTCTTCATCCTTACCGATAAGATCAACCCATCGACCATCCATCTCATCGACCCAGCTTCCCAGCCTGCAACATTTGGTATCAGAGCATAAAGCTCCTATATCAGGTGATATCAATCCATATCTATACTTGTTCTTTTCATTCCTTGCTAGTTTTCATATAAAAAAAAAAAAAACCATAAAAATTGTTATTTGCTTCAAGTTGAATTTCTGCATTTTGTGTTCTTGAGAAAAGAAAATTAAAAAAAGAGAAAGAGTTTTGTTAGTTTGATCCACGAAATTCCTTTAACATATTAGTTTAGTTGTTTGCATTCATTTCCCCCAGCTCCCCTTTCCATATTTAATTTTGCATACCATAAAATCTCTCATTTTGAATTTTTTCTCATTTATGTTGCATCATTTAAATTTAAAAAAAAAAAAAATCTCATATATTGTTTCATGCCCATTTCGTGCATACCATATAGTAGTTATATTGTGCATTTAATATATATATATATAAAAAAAACCATTTAGTCTTTTTTTCATTAGTTCATTTCCTAGTTTCCTTTTTCGATTTATTTGCATTAAAAAAAAAGTGTTCTGTGTTTCCATTAATCTGAAAACCAAAATAAAAACTTGTTTCTTTGTTTATTTTAAATATATTTCGTGCTGCTTCTGATATATATTAAAAAAAAAAAAAGAAGGAATTTTCCATTCTTGTTTTCAAACTTTTCAAAAAAAAAAAAAAAAAAAATTAATAAGTTTCCATTTTGCTCATTATTCTTTCCTTTGTTTGTCTAGCCACAAATTGATTGTTCTTTTATCTGTTTGTGCAAGGTAAAAATTAAGAAAAGACAGAAGAGACGCCATGGAGTATTACTCAGAAGAAGAAGACTCTTTTGATTCAAGCCAATGTTCCGATATCGACGAAACCGACCAAGCATGGTCCAGTAAGGAGGATGGCTGTGAAAGATCGTGTTCTGCTGATGAATACTCTAGTTCAGAGTATGGAGACGACCCTGGTGAAGAAAGTCCTGAACCTAAACCACCAGACCACTCTCAAGGCAACACAAGATTTTACAAGAAAGGAGGTTGCCGAGAAAACAAATCATGGAGCATTGACACTGATTCTGAAATCAGTATGGGAGAGGAAGATGAATGTGATCCACATCCTACCCAGGCTTGCAATCCTCTCAAGAAATCACTGACGCAAGCCAGCTATGGAGTTACTCCATACAAAGTACCAGGCCGATCCAAATCCACCACAGCTAGAAAAGCACAATCAACACCAGCTGCCACAAAGAAGCAATCCAGAACAGAACGTGGGAACACACCTGATTATCTAGTCTTTTCAGGTTCTAGCATGGACCCTGGAGTCTATTTAAGATGGGAGGATGATATGAAGCAGTGGCTGCGAGCAAAGAACATCCCAAGGAAGATAAGCTATCATATGCCCTTGATATGCTTATTGGAAAAGCTTACACTTGGTGGGAACAAGAAGATGCCCAGACCTACTACTCTAATCCAGTACTCAATTGGGGAGATCTTAAGGCACGCATGTATAAGGAGTTTGTAAGGAAGCTCAGGGCCAGCAACAAAGTTCTCACAAGGCCTATGTACCAAGATAATCGGTGGAGTTCAATGTCAACACCAAAGGCAAGACCAGCTGCTGATAAGAGTCACGCCCACTGTCCTGATCCAAGGAAGTCATTGTCCACTTCAAAGAAGGCAGAGGAGGTTGAGAAACTTTCTCCAGCAAGAAGTATCAAGGCTGGACAAGCACCACATCAAAGCACCATCACCAAGCAACATCAAGGAAAGAGGTGTCTAGCTTAAAACCAGAATCTGCTTCTATGCCTATGAGTGCTCACGGCCTTAGCCCAAGAAGGTGACATCAAGTGTCCCTACACTTCACAAAGGAGCTATGAGGTTGTCCCAAACAGAGAAGTTTCAAGAGAGACCAATCCCTACACTTTTGATGGAATCACAAGGGATACAAGAAGTATGTCAAAGGACCAAAGAAACTTCCAACCAACAAGAGAACATAAGAAGCCAAGGTAAGTCCTCTAACTCTAAAATTTAAAAGATCAGACATGTTATAGATGTCATAGACGTGGACACTTTGCTGCTGTTTGTCCATCTAAGAAATTGAAAGAAATATCACTAGGAGAGAAAACTGAAATATCAAAAATAAGTGATAGTTTAATTCAGTCTGATTTTTTGGTTTCCAATGCTTGTATAATGCACTTGTCTATGCCAAAAAGTGTTAATACAGGTCCTAAGGAGCATGAGTCCATTGAAGAAGAACCACCAGGAGAAATTATTGAGATGGACCAGAATAAAGCTCAAGACATAAGGAAACACATGTTCCTTAAGGAGATCAATTCCGAGGCATCCATACTGCCCAATCCGACCAGCACTACACCAGGTATGATCCAACATCAAGATATAATTAGTAAAGCTAATTTGTGTGTTCATGGTACAGGAAGCCCAAGTTTGGAACATAGGATCCAAAAGAGTAATGGGGATAATATTTCCAACAAATGGAGGCAGAATCCAAGCCAAAGTTATACAAGAAAGAGTGAACCACAAGAAAGTGAGGCCACGACTGAATGTACCAGAGTTTCTGAGGCCACTCCAAGAGAAGTCCAAGTTCATGAGATCATTCCTGAGCCACTCCACAATTGGAAGATAAAACCAGAACCATTGATTTTTCTAGAACCAAAACTCAAAGTAAGTTTTACTTTAGATCAGTGTGTTCTTTCTTACTCCTTGACAACATTGATGCACTTGTCTTTCCCAAAGGATTTTGAGACAGGTTTAGGAACTCAGAAGAAGTGCACGGCCCAAAGACAAAGGACACCAGTTCTGATATTAGGTACATCACTTGATTTAAATAAAAGAACTGATAGTCTTGTTCCATTAAAACTTTCAAATTCTAGATTTATGCACTTGTCTTTGCCAAAGAGTTTTGATCCAGGGATAAGACAAGGTGATGGACGACCAAGCCATGGTAAAAGGATGGAAGAGAACCAGGGACAGCACCTGACTTGTCCACAAAACGTTGAAGGAGACGTAAGAAGCATCAAAAGCAAACAAGCTGCCAAAGAGCAAAACATCCTTCAACTAGCTAAAACCATTTGGGTAAATCTGAACTTTACTTGTCTTATTTATAAATTTTCAAACCCAGATATAATCCACTTGTTTCCTGCCAAAAGTGTTGAATTTATTTCAGGGGCAGAGGCTAAGCATCACATTGATGATCAACGCAAGGAGATCACAAAGTGTTTACATGCCAAAAGAAATAAAGAAGTTGTCATCAGCAACCTCTTGATCCTAGACGTTCCAGAAGATAAGACACCACCCAGCAGAGTTCCAGACCAAAACAGAGGAGTAGCCTTGTCGTTCCTACTCAAAGAAGAGCCACCAGATGTGCCATCAAAGATTAAACCCATCAAATACCAAGGTAAGGTCCTAGAATCTCAAAAAGAGGATGAAACCTAACTTGCTCTATCTTGGTGCAGATTATCCAGTTTCGAGGTCGAAACTTTTTCAAGGGAGAGGGTATGATGCGGTCATCAAATCAGTACCTGAACCAGAAGCCAACCAGTTGCACCAAACAGCTAATCCAAAGACTCACCAGGATATGTGTTCAATCAAAACGGCGTATCTCACCAACCAGGAAGACATTGTCCATAAAACTAAATTTCCTGCACTCTACGCTCAACAAGGAGTCAATCCCAATTGGAATCATCATCAAAGATACTCGGACAAGGAAGATATGAATTTTACAAACCGGAGGTTCTCCATCCCGTCCATCTGCGAGTATCCGAGTTTAGAAGTGGTTTCAAGCCCAACAAAGAAGCGTTCCGACCCAAACCAAAGCTTGGACTTCAAGAAGGATCTCTTAGCTTTCCAACAAGCCAAGAATGGGAAGAAAAGTCCACGGAAATATGGAGTTATGATCAATTTCTGAAAACCGGACAAACCAGTTCTGCACTTGCCTTATTTGGAAGCTGACCGGTTCAATCAATTGCAAACCAGCCATTGGCGACCAGGAGAGACATCTAACCATTCAGGAGACCAATCCAAACGTCCAGGAGAGTCAGAGACGTTCTTACAGTGCACCAACATCCATCAGATTATTCAGAATCAAACAAGACCATACTTGCCATTTTTGGAGTCAAAAGCCTTCAATTCTTAACAGCTCTTTTACCATCAAGATTGGCACGACTTCTATACATATTTCTTCAGTAAAGAAGTTCCCAAGAAGCTCACTTACAGCCTCAAACCGTCCAGATACAAAACCAGAATCAAATCCCTTGAAGAAAGCCATTGGAACCAAGAAATTCTCCTAACGGCTAGTTTATCGGTTTCCTTGTTTAGTTTTTGTTTCCTTTCTTTTTGTGACCGTTTGGTCTTTGTCTGAGGTCATGCTCTATATAAGCAGACCCATTTGTATACTTTAGATTCACCTTTCAATCCTTAAGAAATAATATTTAGTTTGTTTATTTTTGTCAAAGAGAGTCTTTGAATAGAAATCTGTCTTTAGGATACTTGAGTGATTCTTGTGTTCTATTGATTCGTCTAGCATAGGTTGTTTGAGTGATTCAACAGCCAGTGTTATTCCAGATTGAGAGAGTCAATCAAACCCACGGATTGAGAGAGTCAATCATCTTCTATCCAACATCATCTATCCATCTTCCATCTTCAAACAACTATTCATCAATCTTTCCATCCCTTTATGTTTTCAGTTTCTGTTCTTATTTTAATTATTCATAAACCCATTGTTCTTCATTGTTTCCAGGTTAGATTGGATTAAAAGGAACAGCAAGTCGTCCATCTTCACCATCTTTCCATCCGGTCTTCATCCTTACCGATAAGATCAACCCATCGACCATCCATCTCATCGACCCAGCTTCCCAGCCTGCAACATGAACAGACAGCCCACGTGGGCTAAAATCACCCGAACAAATCCACGGGAAGGGCCAGCATGCTGAGTCCAAGGACCAGTGTGCTGATATGTGTACTGATGGACAGCCTCGAACGTCCTGTGCGTGCTGGCGGACACATACAGACACACACGGACAGCCACGGACGTCCTGTGTGTGCTGACGGACACACACGGACCCACACGGACAGCCACGGACGTCCTGTGTCTGCTGATGGACAGCCACAGACAGCCACAGACGTCCTATGGGTGCTGGCGGACACCAACAGACGTTCTGTGTGTACTGAACAGACAGCCCACTTAGGCCAAAATCTCCCAAACAGTCCACGGGAAGGGTCAGTGTGCTGAGTCCAAGGACCAACGTGTTGATATGTGTACTGACGGACACACACGGACGTCCTGTGTGTGCTGATGGACACACACAGACGTCCTGTGTGTACTCAACAGACAGCCCACGTTGGCCAATTTCACCCGAATAGTCCACAGGAAGGGCCAGCGTGCTGAGTCCAAGGACCAGCGTGCTGATACGTGTACTGATGGACAGCCACAGATGTCCTGAGTGTGCTGACGGCCACACACGAACACACAAGGCCAGCCACAAACGTCCTGTGTGTGCTGACGAACACACACGGACGTCCTGTGTGTGCTGACGGACACCAACAGAAGTCCTGTGTGTGCTGACGGACACCCACAGACGTCCTATCTGTGCTGCCGGACAGCCAGGGACGTCCTGTGTGTGCTGGCGGACACCCACAGACATCATGTGTGTGCTGACGGACACACACGGACAGCCACAGACATCCTGTGTCTGCTGATGGACAGCCACAGACAGCCACAGACGTCCTGTGTGTGCTGGCGGACACTTGGGCCAAAATTACCCAAACAGTCCACGGGTAGGGTTAGCGTGCTGAGTCCAAGGACCAACGTCCTGATATGTGTACTGATGGACAGCCACAGACGTCATGTGTGTGCTGATGGACACACACGGACAGCCACAGACGTCCTGTGAGTGCTGACGGACACACACGGACGTCCTGTGTGTGCTGACGGACACCCACAGACATTGTTTGTGTACTGAACAGACAGCCCACGTGGGCTAAAATCACCCGAACAGTCCACGGGAAGGGCCAGCATGCTAAATCCAAGGATCAGCGTGCTGATATGTGTACTAATGGACAACCACGAACGTCCTGTGTGTGCTGATGGACACACACGGACAGCCACAAACGTCCTTTGTGTGCTGGCGGACACCCACAGACGTCATGTGTGTACTAAACAGACAGCCCACGTGGACCAAAATCACCCAAACAGTCCACGGGAAGGGCAGCGTGCTGAGTCCAAGGACCAACGTGCTGATATGTGTACTGATGGAAAGCCACTGACGTCCTTTGTGTGCTGACGGACACATATGGACACACACGGACAGCCACAGACGTCCTGTGTGTGCTGACGGACACACACGGACACACACGGACAGCCACGGACGTCCTGTGTCTTCTGATGGACAGCCACAGACAGCTACAGACGTCCTGTGTGTGCTGGCGGACACCAACGGACGTTCTGTGTGTACTGAACAGACAGCCCACTTAGGCCAAAATCACCCAAACAGTCCACGGGAAGGGTCAGTGTGCTGAGTCCAAGGACCAACTTGCTGATATGTGTACTGATGGACAGCCACAGACGTCCTGTGTGTGCTGATGGACACACACAGACACACACGGACAGCCACAGACGTCCTGTGTGTGCTGGCGGACACAAACGGACGTCCTGTGTGTGCTGACGGACACCCACAGACGTCCTGTGTGTACTCAACAGACAGCCCACGTCGGCCAATTTCACCCGAACAGTCCACGGGAAGGGCCAGCATGCTGAGTCCAAGGACCAGCGTGCTGATATGTGTACTGATGGACAGCCACAGACGTCCTGTGTGTGCTGACGGACACACACGGACACACAAGGCCAGCCACAAACGTCCTGTGTGTGCTGACGAACACACATGGATGTCCTATATGTGCTGACGGACACCCATAGAGGTTCTGTGTGTGCTGACGGACACCCACATATGTCCTGTGTGTGCTGCCGGACAGCCACGGACAGCCACAGACGTCCTGTGTGTGCTGGCGGACACCCACGGACGTCATGTGTGTGCTGACCCACACACACGGACAGCCACAAACGTCCTGTGTCTGCTGATGGACAGCCACAGACGTCCTGTGTGTGGTGGCGGACACTTGGGCCAAAATTACCCAAACAGTCCACGGGAAGGGTTAGCGTGCTGAGTCCAAGGACCAACGTCCTGATATGTGTACTGATGGACAGCCACGGACGTCCTGTGTATGCTGATGGACACACACGGACAGCCACAGACGTCTTGTGTGTGCTGAAGGACACACACGGACGTCCTGTGTGTGCTGGCGGACACCCACAGACGTTGTGTGTGTACTGAACAGACAGCCCACGTGGGCTAAAATCACCCGAACAGTCCACGGGAAGGGCCAGCATGCTGAATCCAAGGATCAGCGTGCTGATATGTGTACTGATGGACAGCCACGAACATCCTGTGTGTCCTGACGGACACACACGGACAGCCACGAACGTCCTTTGTGTGCTGGCGGACACCCACGGACGTCCTGTGTGTACTGAACAGACAGCCCACGTGGACCAAAATCACCCAAACAGTCCACGGGAAGGGTCAGCGTGCTGAGTCCAAGGACCAACGTGCTGATATGTGTATTGATGGAAAGCCACGGACGTCCTTTGTGTGCTGACAGACACATACGGACACACACGGACAGCCACAGACGTCTTGTGTGTGCTGACGGACACACACGGACACACACGAACTGCCACAGACGTCCTGTGTCTGCTGATGGACAGCTACGGACAGCCACAGACGTCCTGTCTGTGCTGGCGGACACCAATAGACGTTCTGTGTGTACTGAACAGACAGCCCACTTAGGCCGAAATCACCCAAACAGTCCACGGGAAGGGTCAGCGTGCTGAGTCCAAGGACCAGCGTGCTGATATGTGTACTGATGGACAGCCACGAACATCCTGTGTGTGCTGACGGACACACATGGACACACACGGACAGCCACGGACGTCCTGTGTGTACTGAACAGACAGCCCACGTGGGCTAAAATCACCCGAACAGTCCACGGGAAGGGCCAGCATGCTGAGTCCAAGGACCAGCGTGATGATATGTGTACTGATGGACAGCCACGAACGTCCTGTGTGTGCTGACGGACAAACACGGACACAGACGGACACACACAGACAGCCACAGACGTCCTTTGTGTGGCGGACACCAACGGACGTTTTGTGTGTACAGAACAGACAGCCCACTTAGGCCAAAATCACCCAAACAGTCCATGGGAAGGGTCAGCGTGCTGAGTCCAAGGACCAGCGTGCTGATATGTGTACTGATGGACAGCCACAGATGTCCTGTGTGTGCTGACGGACACACACGGACACACAAGGCCAGCCACGAACATCCTGTGTGTGCTGACGAACACACACGGACGTCCTGTGTGTGCTGACGGACACCCACAGACATCCTATGTGTGCTGACGGACACCCACAGACGTCCTGTGTGTGCTGACAAACACCCACAGACGTCCTGTGTGTACTGAACAGACAGCCCACGTGGGCCAAAATCATCCAAACAGTCCACGGGGAGGGCCAGCGTCCTGAGTCCAAGGACCAACGTGCTGATATGTGTACTGATGAACAGCCACAGACGACCTGTGTGTGCTGACCGACACAGAAGGACACACACGGACACACACGGACAGCCACGGACGTCCTGTGTGTGCTGGCGGACACCCACAGACTTCCTGTGTGTACTGAACAGACAGCCCATTGGGCCAAAATCACCCCAACCGTCCACGGGAAGGGTTAGCATGCTGAGTCCAAGGACCAACGTGCTGATATGTGTACTGATGGACAGCCACAGATGTCCTGTGTATGCTGACTGACACACACGCACAGCAACGGACGTCTTGTGTGTGCTGACGGACACACACGGACAGCCACAGACGTCCTGTGTCTGCTGTTGGACAGCCACAGACGTCCTGTGTGTGCTGGCGGACACTTGGGCCAAAATTACCCAAACAGTCCACGGGAAGGGTTAGCGTGCTGAGTCCAAGGACCAACGTCCTGATATGTGTACTGATGGACAGCCACGGACGTCCTGTGTATGCTGATGGACACACACGGACAGCCACAGACGTCTTGTGTGTGCTGACGGACACACACGGACATCCTGTGTGCTGGCGGACACCCACAGACGTTGTGTGTGTACTGAACAGACAGCCCACGTGGGCTAAAATCACCCGAACAGTCCACGGGAAGTGTAAGACCCGATCCTGGATTCCTCAATCCAACCAGACCGCGGCCTCACCAAACAATGCAACCAATTCCATCTTTCATATTCCAGTTCAAGTGTTAAATAATTCTAAGTCTTTTTCAGAGTTTTGAGGTTCCAACATTCACACTTAAACAATCAAGCAACAACTAATGCAAATAGATATTTCATAGATATTAACCAAGGTTCATACATCATTCATCATCCTAATAAATAGATTACACACTAGAATCGCATAAGTTCACAAGTTGCACAATAGGCTACAATAATCACACAATTTTCAGAATCAACCCAATCACCACACATCTTCCCATGACCGCGGTCCTCATGGTGCTTTTCCCTTACCACGGTCCATTTCTGGTCCTGGATCCAACACAAACAAACACACAATCACAAGGTTAGATTACAAAACAAGAATCAAATCACATTGCATGGTCGGATCCAATCTAGTCAAGAACAATCATCAAAAATGTCAAATCTGACCCCTTAAAAAGAGATCCAAATACCAAATAAAATTCATGAAAACTCATGATAATTCAGAAGAAAAATATTCCCATAATCAGATTCAAAAGAATCGGCTCAGATCATAGTGATCTCGGCCATGAACAGCCCACACAAGAACAAGGGACTTTCATGGGAATTTGATCAGGCCAAGGCCTTAGGATCAATGAATCCTTTCCTGTAACAATATAAAACATTCCATAGCACAACATATATGAAGAAACAGAGTAGAAGAAGTCAGAGTAAGGAGTGACCAATCGATCCAAACCGGCCAGGTTCACACGGCCATCACCCGCGGCCTTATCCGGTTACTCTTGGCCACACCTCTCACCTTAGGAGTTCGGTCTCCAGGGGCGACTTCCTTATCTTTCTCCTTGTCTTTCTGTCTCAAATCCATCCTCTTGATCACACGCCCAAACACACCAGGAACACTCAAGAACAATCTCTTGGATCAAATCGGCCGATCCAAGGTTTGTGTCTCTCTTTCTCTCTTGAATTTTCTCTGTGTTTCTCTCTGTGTGGAATGAGTAAAAACCGACCAGAATGATAAGAAATGAGAGAGAGAGGACGATTTAAACTGTCCCCAACCGCCTGGGCAAACAGTTACCAAAATCCCATCCCTTCTTCCCAAAACCGTCCCATAACCGTCCCATAACCGCCCCTTGGCGGTTTCTCCCCTTTTCTTCCTTTGGCAAATCGATCACTGAGCCTCAGCTCACACTCTGGGAGCTTGCCCGCTCCCTGTCCCAAGCCTAAGACCCATTTGGTCGAACCGTCCTGCACCCGGACCATCGGCTCGCCCAGTAACCGTCTCGGACTGGCCCACACTGATCCGAACCAGAACGCACCGTTCACTGGATTGAGCTGACCTCCAGCTGTTCCCAGCTGATTGAGCTAGCCCACCAGCTCCTGTGAGCTGAACAGATCATGGTGAACTGAATACCAGCTGAACCGAGCTGATTGAACTCAAACCAACACTCGTCCAGCTGCCTAAACACTCACCCAGCTCCTTTACCCTTGTTTCCATCGTATCCTGGTTAAGTCTCAGCTGACTGATGCCCTTAACCTTCATTCAGGGCCATGATACGCTTGTCTCAAAGTCTAATGACCTGACTGGTGCGTCTCCCCGCACCATGGCCCGTCCGGCCGATCCTATCTAGGATCGGGGACATGACAATAACAGCTGGGCGATGCAGTAAGCAAGCTCGACCAGCTAGGTGAAGTGTAGTGCAGCTCAATGTAGCTCACTGAAGTGTAGGTCAGCTCCCTGAGCTGGATGGTCTAGCTCACTCAGCTGGGTCAGCTGGGGATCAGCTCAACTCAGCTGGACTGAGTGTTCAAGTCATGGGCAGTTGGGCCGGGTCTGGATAGTGGTCGGGCCATGTGGGCGACCTGTGTGTACCGATGGGCTGATTGGCTCTTGGGATTGAGCCAGGAGCTTCGGCAATCCGTGTGGGCTTGTTTTTGGACATGTCCAGGAGTGGTTTGACAGTTCCAGGACGTCTGGTAACTGCTTGAGGCGAAAGGGTGTGATCTGGACCATTGATTAAATCAATGGCCAGAAATGATATCGTAAGGGTGCAACCTTTGGAAAAGTAACTGCCCCTTCTTCTATAAAAGGCAGGCAAGTCCGTGCCTTTGCAGGCACGCCAGGGCTTCCTCCTACACCCTGAAACACAAAGAAAACACAGATAAAAGACAGGGAGTTGGTCGGATACCCAATCCAAGACCATAAAGAGGCAGTTTTGGGAGAGATCAAGGGGAAAGTTATGAACGACTTTCTGGTGGCTTTTGATCCGTGAGGTTATCACCCAAAGCATCCTCCAGGGCCTGAGAACACACGCAAATGGTGAGGAGAGAAGGTAGATGACCGGAATTCATTCCCAAAGGCCAAGACAGCCTTAAGGGCAGATGTGTGTAGGAAGGCAGTTTCATGGAAGTGCAAGGGAGTTATGAACGACCCTGTGGTAGGTTTTCACCACTGATGATGTAAGACCTGATCCTGGATTCCCCAATCCAACCAGACCGCGGCCTCACCAAACAATGCAACCAGTTTCATTTACATATTCAAGTTCAAGTGTTAAATAATTCTAAGTCTTTTTCAGAGTTTTGAGGTTCCAACATTCACACTTAAACAATCCAACATCGACTAGGGCAAATAGATATTTCATAGATAATAACCAAGGTTCATACATAATTCATCATCCTAGTAAATAGATCACACACTAGAATCGCATAAGTTCACAGGTTGCACAATAGGCGACAATAATTACACAATTTTCAGAATCAACCCAATCACCACACATCTTCCCATGGCCGCGGTCCTCATGGTGCTTTTCCCTTACCACGGTCCATTTCTGGTCACGGCCATCATCCGTGGCCTTGTCCGGTTACTCTTGGCCACACCTCTCACCTTAGGAGTTCGGTCTCCAGGGGCGACTTCCTTCTCTTTCTCCTTTGCCTTCTCCTTGTCTTTCTGCCTCAAATCCATCCTCTTGATCACACGCCTAAACACACCAGGAACACTTGTCACGCCCCCAATCCTGAGTAGGATTGTTGGGACGGCCATGGTTCGAGGAAACGTGCAAGCCAGTCCTAGGACATCAAGGCAAGCAGTCCATGGTCGAGAAAGAAGGTTAAGGACATAAGGAAACTTAGACTTAACCTTATACAAGCTAAGAGACAGCTAGGACGAGTAAGACGGTAGCTGGACGAAGTGGACGAGTAGCTCGGCCAGCTCAAGGAAGCTAGGTTCAGTTCACTCCAGCTCAGTCCCTACTAGGTCAGCTCCACTAGCTGGACTACTAGCTCACTCAGCTGAGGCAGCTGAGAGTCAGCTCATCTCAACTAGACAGACTGTCCGGGCTTTAGGCCGATGGTCCGGGTCCGGGTCAGTGGCGGGCTGTGAGGTCCGGCCATGAGGCCATGGGCTGTTGGGTCTTAGGACAAGGCCATGGGCTAAGTCCAGGAGGCTTGGGGCGTGGGTTGGGCTTGTGGCCGACCCCAAACCCAATCAGAAAGGGCGAAGGGATGCAAGTGGCCGAAAGGGGACAACCCTTGGCCGATGGTGCCCATTCGCTAGCAAGTCATGCCTGTTCATGGGGCAAGTGATGAGGTCTTTACCATTGTAATCCCACACCACTTTGATCATGGGAACTGTCTTCTTTCTCATAGCTTTCTCTGACCGATCCACAATCCGAACCGGCAAGGTTTCCAAAGTCAGGTCTTTACCAAGGTCAGCAGGAACCTCGGGCAAGACAATGTCTTGTTCAGACAAGCATTTCCGGAGTTGGGATACATGGAACACATTGTGGTATGCATCCATTGCTGATGGCAAGTCCAACTTGTATGCCACTGCACCCACTCTCTCTATGATCCTGAATGGACCCAAGTACCTAGGGTCCAGTTTCTTTTGTCCAGAAATCCTGGTCCTACCCTTAAAGGTAATCATCTTGAGATACACCAGGTCATTGACCTCAAACTCAAGATGTTTCCTACGCTTGTCTGCATAGCTCTTTTGGCGGTCCTGCGCCTCTTTCATCTTCTCTTTGACCATCCTGATCTTCTCAGTGGTCTGTTCTACAATCTCAGGACCCAACATGCTACGCTCCCCCACTTGGGTCCAGCATAGGGGTGTCCTGCACGGCCTACCATACAAAGCCTCATATGGCGACATACCAATGCTTGTATGGAAGCTGTTATTATAAGCAAACTCCACTAAGGGTAAGTGTTTTTCCCAAGACTCTCCCCAGTCTAACACACATGCCCTTAGCATATCCTCTAAGGTTTGGATTGTCCTTTCAGACTGCCCATCCGTTTGAGGATGATAAGATGTGCTCATATTCACTCTGGTTCCCAAGGCCTTTTGGAAAGCCTGCCAGAAATAAGATGTAAATCTTGGATCCCTGTCCGAGACAATGCTTGCTGGAACACCATGCAACCTCACTATCTCGTCTAGGTACACTTGCACTATCCTGTCGACCCCATCCTCTTTTTTGATGGGTAGGAAATGAGCCGACTTGGTCAGCCGATCAACCACAACCCATACCGCATCTTTCTTATTCCTGGTCGTGGGAAATCCAGTCACAAAATCCATTGTGATGTGATCCCATTTCCATTCTGGTATGGGTAGGTTCTGAAGTAGACCACTGGGAACCTGATGTTCTGCCTTCACCAGTTGACAAGTGGGACACTTAGCCACCCACTCTGCAACATCAGATTTCATCCTCACCCAATGGTAGTACCTTTTCAGATCCCTATACATTTTGTTCAGTCTAGGATGAATTGAAAACTTGGACTTATGAGCCTGTCTCATAATCTCTTCTTTGAGTTCCTTATCATTAGGAACACTGACCCTACCATTGACCAAGATGGAACCATTGTCAGTTGTCTGGTACTCAGTCTTGTCATTGGCGGCTACCTTCTTTAGATTTTCATCCAGGCCCTGAGCTTGCCTGATCCAGGTCAGGAGATCGGCCTGGTTCACCGCCTCCAACCCCAGTGGCTCATCTGAACCAACCAAGGTATTGAGGTTCAAGGACCTGATCATCCCTTCCAGTTCATCCGCCTCCCTCTCAGATGACACTTCAGCCCTTCTGCGGCTCAAAGCATCAGCCACTAGGTTAGCTTTCCCAGGATGATAAGCTATGTCCAGATCATAATCTGCAACAAACTCCATCCATCTCCTCTGCCTTAAGTTTAACTCAGGCTGAGTGAATATGTACTTCAAGCTCTTATGGTCTGTGAGTATTTGCACCCTGGCACCATAAAGATATGATCTCCAAATCATGGGTTGGATAGTTACCCTCATGCTTCGTTAGCTGCCGGGAAGCATAGGCTATCACCTTCCCATGTTGTGTCAAAACACAACCAAGACCAGTTATGGATGCATCCGTATACACCACATAAGGCTGATCAGCCTCAGGCAACACCAGGACAGGTGCATTAGTCAACATGTTCTTGAGTGCTGCAAAACTTTTCGCACACTCCTCAGACCATGTGAACCTCACGTCCTTGCCTGTCAGCTTAGTCATAGGTTGAGCTATGCTCGAGAACCCCTTGACATATTTCCGGTAATAACCAGCCAACCCTAAGAAGCTTCTCACTTCCGTAGCATTCTTTGGCTGTGGCCATTCCTGGATACATTTGATCTTATCTTGATCTACTGAGACTCCTTTATCAGACACCACATGCCCAAGGAACCCAATGCTCTTCTGCCAAAAGCTACACTTGCTTAGCTTAGCAAAGAGCTTCTGTTCTTTCAGGCGGCCCAACACCGCCCAAAGGTGTCTTTCATGGTTCTCCTTTGTCTTGGAATACACGAGTATATCATCAATGAAGATGATCACAAACTCGTCCAAGTATTCCCTGAAGATGCCGTTCATCATCTTCATGAATGCAGCAGGTGCATTGGTCAGTCCGAACGGCATGACCACAAACTCATAGTGACCATACCTAGTTCGGAACGCTGTCTTCCTCACATCACCTGGTGCAATGGGGATCTGATGATACCCAGAGGCCAGGTCAATCTTGGAGAACCACTTAGCTCCACGGAGTTGGTCCAACAACTCATCAATCCTGGGTAAAGGGTACTTGTTCTTCACAGTCACCCTGTTCAAACCCCTATAATCAATGCACAACCTAAAGCTACCATCCTTTTTCTTAACAAATAGGACTGGTGCTCTCCAAGGTGATACACTAGGGCGTATGAACCCCTTCTCAAGCAACTCCTCAAGTTGCTTCTTCAGCTCTGCCATCTCAGCTGGTGCCATTCTATATGGACTTTTTGATAATGGGGCCGTTCCAGGTTCCAATTCAATGATGAATGGGTCAGCCCTATCAGGGGGAATGCCCTGTAGTGCCCCAAACACATCCTGAAATTCTCGAACCAACGGTATACCCTCTGGGTCACAGGCCCCTACAACCTCATCAGTGTAAATGGTAGCCAAAAAGGCCTCACAACCATTTCCAAGCATCCGTTCTACTTGGACTGCTGAAACCACCATACTACAAGAGGTTGGCTTGATTCCTTGGTACTTGATCGGGGGTCCAAACTCATTCTCAAGTTGCACCCTTCCCCGGTGACAATCTAGAGTTGCCCGATACTTTCCCAACCAGTCCATGCCCAAGATCACTTCATGATGCTTGAGGGGGACAACAATCAGATCTATAGGCATCGGCCTATCCAAGATCACCACAGGGATGTCCTTAACCAGACCGAGTGAGTTCATAACTTGCCCTCCGGCCGCACTCACTCGTTCAGGACCATCCCATGCTCCATACTGGAACAAACCTTTTCCTATCATACTTGGACTCACAAAACTATGTGTAGCTCCAGTATCAAATAATGTGTGTGTTTCCACACCACCAATACTTAAGGTCCCTACACAAGACCCATCAAAGTATATCTATCCATCCTAGGTTCCATACCATGCAATTCTACTGGAATTGTAAAAGTAGTAGTCTAGAGTGTTACCAGTGATCGCTTGGAAAGGCCGAGCCCCATCCACATCCTTGGATAGCTCATACACACGAGGTGTTGAGGTCTGGCCTCGTCCCTGGACTGGCCTGCTAGCCTCCCCACGTCCCTTACTTTTGTTGCCTTGCAACTTAGGGCAGTCCCTGCGGTAGTGGCCCTTCTGGCCGCAGTGGTGACAGGCCCTGGACTCACCCAACCGACTTGGACAATCCTTGGCTGAGTGATCCATCTTACCACATCGAGTGCAGGCACCCATGGCCTTCCAGCACTCTCCACCGTGGTATCGTCCACACTTAGGGCACTCTGACCTACCACTTGAGGTTTTACCCTCCTCGGTCGAGTCCCTCTTCCTCTTCTTGTCACCACTCTGACCCGAGGATACCACCACACTCTTCAGCTTCTGCTTACCCTCCTCGGTGAGGTTGGTCTCCAGCAAGGCCATCCTCTCAACCAACTCAGAAACCGTGTGGAACTTACAAACAGAACAGTAGGTTCGAGGTTCCACCCTTAGGCCTCGGATGAACCTTCGGACTTGAACCTTCTCATCCTCCAGTTCTCTTCCCACATACCTTCTGAGTCGGTTGAACTCTTCTTCATACTCACGAACAGTTCTCTGTCCCTGAGTCAAGTCCAGGAACTTGGACTACAAACGATCCCACGCCTCAGCAGGAAAGTACTTATGGTTGAACTCAACCTCAAAGTCAGCAAAATGCTCAATGGTGCCATTGGTACGCTTGTCCAAAGCTAACCACCAGTTATGTGCATCTCCCTCCAGGAAGTGTACTGCTATGTCCTTCTGGTAGTCCTCAGGACAACGTGTGGACTTGAAGTTCCGAACCAACCTGGTTCTCCACTCGTCCGCCTCCATAGGATCAACACTTCCAGCAAAGTGTTTGGTTCCCAACTTGGAGATATGCTCCAGCACCTTCAGGTAGTCCATACCATGCACTGGCCTGACCGGTGGGTCTATCTCAATCACCTCAGCCACACGGCCAGCACCAGCATCAGTCACTCCAGCTGAACCGAGCTGATTGAACTCAAACCAACACTCGTCCAGCTGCCTAAACACTCACCCAGCTCCTTTATCCGTGTTTCCATCGTATCCTGGTTAAGTCTCAGCTGACTGATGCCCTTAACCTTCATTCAGGGCCATGATACGCTTGTCTCAAGGTCTAATGACCTGACTGATTCGTCTCCCCGCACCATGGCCCGTCCGGCCGATCCTATCTAGGATCGGGGACATGACAGGAAGGGCCAGCATGCTGAGTCCAGTGACCAGCGTGCTGATATGTGTACTGATGGACAGCAGCGAACATCCTGTGTGTGCTGACAGACACACACAGACACACACAGACAGCCACGGACGTCCTTTGTGTGTTGGCGGACACCCACAGACGTCTTGTGTGTACTGAACAGACAGCCCATGTGGACCAAAATCACCCAAACAGTCCACGGGAAGGGTCAATGTGCTGAGTCCAAGGACCAACGTGCTGATATGTGTACTGATGGACAGCCACAGACGTCATGTGTGTGCTGATGGGCACACACAGACACACACGAACGTCCTGTGTGTGCTGACGGACACACACGGACACACACGAACGTCCTGTGTGTTCTGATGGACACCCACAGACGTCCTGTGTGTACTCAACAGACAACCCACGTCGGCCAGTTTCACCCGAACAGTCCACGGGAAGGGCCAGCATGCTGAGTCTAAGGACCAGCGTGCTGATATGTGTACTGATGGACAGCCACAGACGTCGTGTGTGTGCTGACGGACACACACGGACACACAAGGCCAGCCACGAACGTCCTGTGTGTGCTGACGAACACACACGGACGTCCTGTGTGTGCTGACGGACACTCACAGACGTCCTGTGTGTGCTGACGGACACCCACAGACGGCCTGGGTGTGCTGACGGACACCCACAGACGTCCTGTGTGTGCTGCCGGACAGCCACGGACAGCCACGGTCGACCTGTGTGTGCTGGCGGACACCCATGGACGTCCTGTGTGTGCTGACGGACACACACGGAAAGCCACAGACGTCATGTGTCTGCTGATGGACAGCCACAGACAGCCACAGATGTCCTGTGTGTGCTGGCGGACACTTGGGCCAAAATTACCCAAAAAGTCTGCGGGAAGGGTTAGCGTGCTGAGTCCGAGGACCAACGTCCTGATATGTGTACTGATGGACAGCCACGGACGTCCTGTGTGTGCTGATGGACACACACGGACAGCCACAGACGTCCTGTGTGTGCTGACGGACACACACGGACGTCCTGTGTGTGCTGATGGTAACACACGGACAGCCACAGACGTCCTGTGTGTGCTGACGGACACACACGGACGTCCTGTGTGTGCTGACGGAAACACACGGACGTCCTGTGTGAACTGAACAGACAGCCCACGTGGGCTAAAATCACTCGAACAGTCCATGGGAAAGGCCAGCATGCTGTATCCAAGGATCAGCGTGCTAATATGTGTACTGATGGACAGCCACGAACGTCCTGTGTGTGCTGACGGACACACACGGACAGCCACGAACGTCCTTTGTGTGCTGGCGGACACCCACGGACGTCCTGTGTGTACTGAACAGACAGCCCACGTGGACCAAAATCACCCAAACAGTCCACAGGAAGGGTCAGCGTGCTGAGTCCAAGGACCAGCGTGCTGAGTCCAAGGACCAGCGTGCTGATATGTGTACTGATGGACAGCCACGAACGTCCTGTGTGTGCTGATGGACACACACGGACAGCCACGGACGTCCTTTGTGTGCTGCCGGACACCCACGGACGTCCTGTGTGGACTGAACAGACAGCCCACGTGGGCTAAAATCACCCGAACAGTCCACGGGAAGGGCCAGCATGCTGAGTCCAAGGACCATCGTGATGATATGGGTACTGATGGACAGCCACGAACGTCCTGTGTGTGCTGACGGACAAACACGGACACAGACGGACACACACGGACAGCCACAGACGTCCTTTGTGTGCTGGCGGACACCAACGGACATTCTGTGTGTACTGAACAGACAGCCCACTTAGGCCAAAATCACCCAAACAGTCCATGGGAAGGGTCAGCGTGCTGAGTCCAAGGACCAACGTGCTGATAAGTGTAGTGATGGACAGCCACGGATATCCTGTGTGTGCTGATGGACACACACAGACACACACGGACAGCCACAGACGTCCTGTGTGTGTTGACGGACACACACGGACGTCCTGTGTGTGCTGACGGACACCCACAGACGTCCTGTGTGTACACAACAGACAGCCCAGGTGGGCCAATTACACCCGAACAGTCCACGGGAAGGGCCAGCATGCTGAGTCCTAGGACCAGCGTGCTGATATGTGTACTGATGGACAGCCACAGACGTCCTGTGTGTGCTGACGGACACACAACAACACACAAGGCCAGCCACGAACGTCCTGTGTGTGCTGACAAACACACACGGACGTCCTGTGTGTGCTGACGGACACCCACAGACGTCCTGTGTGTAATGACGGACACCCACAGACGTCCTATGTGTGCTGACAAACACCCACAGACGTCCTGTGTGTACTGAACAGACAGCCCACGTGGGCCAAAATCACCCAAACAGTCCACGGGGAGGGCCAGCGTCCTGAGTCCAAGGACCAACGTGCTGATATGTGTACTGATGAACAGCCACGGATGACCTGTGTGTGCTGACGGACACAGAAGGACACACACGGACAGCCACGGACGTCCTGTGTGTGCTGGCGGACACCCACAGACGTCCTGTGTGTACTGAACAGACAACCCAATGGGCCAAAATCACCCCAACCGTCCACGGGAAGGGTCAGCGTGATTAGTCCGAGGACCAACGTGCTGATATGTGTACTGATGGACAGCCACAGATGTCCTGTGTGTGCTGACGGACACACACGCACAGCAACGGACGTCCTGTGTGTGCTGACGGACACATACGGACAGCCCCAGACGTCCTGTGTCTGCTGTTGGACAGCCACAGACGTCCTGTGTGCGCTGGCGGACACTTGGGCCAAAATTACCCAAACAGTCCACGGGAAGGGTTAGCGTGCTGAGTCCAAGGACCAACGTCCTGAAATGTGTACTGATGGACAGCCACAGACGTCCTGTGTGTGCTGATGGACACACACAGACAGCCACAGACGTCCTGTGTGTGCTGACGCACACAGACGGACATCCTGTGTGTGCTGACAGACACCCACAGACGTCGTGTGTGTACTGAACAGACAGCCCACGTGGGCTAAAATCACCCAAACAGTCCACGGGAAGGGCCAGCATGCTGAGTCCAGTGACCAGCGTGCTGATATGTGTACTGATGGACAGCAACGAACGTCCTGTGTGTGCTGACGGACACACACGGACACACACAGACAGCCACGGACGTCCTTTGTGTGCTGGCGGACACCCACATACGTCCTGTGTGTACTGAACAGACAGCCCACGTGGACCAAAATCACCCAAACAGTCCACGGGAAGGGTCAGTGTGCTGAGTCCAAGGACCAACGTGCTGATATGTGTACTGATGGACAGCCACAGACGTCATGTGTGTGCTGATGGGCACACACAGACACACACGTACGTCCTGTGTGTGTTGACGGACACACACGAACGTCCTGTGTGTTCTGATGGACACCCACAGACGTCCTGTGTGTACTCAACAGACAACCCACGTCGGGCAATTTCACCCGAACAGTCCACGGGAAGGGCCAGCGTGCTGAGTCCAAGGACCAGCGTGCTGATATGTGTACTGATGGACAGCCACAGACGTCGTGTGTGTGCTGACGGACACACACGGACACACAAGGCCAGCCACGAACGTCCTGTGTGTGCTGACGAACACACACGGACGTCCTGTGTGTGCTGACGGACACTCACAGACGTCCTGTGTGTGCTGACGGACACCCACAGACGGCCTGGGTGTGCTGACGGACACCCACAGACGTCCTGTGTGTGCTGCCGGACAGCCACGGACAGCCACGGTCGTCCTGTGTGTGCTGGCGGACACCCATGGACGTCCTGTGTGTGCTGACGGACACACACGGAAAGCCACATACGTCATATGTCTGCTGATGGACAGCCACAGACAGCCACAGATGTCCTGTGTGTGCTGGCGGACACTTGGGCCAAAATTACCCAAACAGTCCACGGGAAGGGTTAGCGTGCTGAGTCCAAGGACCAACGTCCTGATATGTGTACTGATGGACAGCCACGGACGTCCTGTGTGTGCTGATGGACACACACGGACAGCCACAGACGTCCTGTGTGTGCTGACGGACACACACGGACGTCCTGTGTGTGCTGACGGACACCCACGACGTTGTGTGTGAACTGAACAGACAGCCCACGGGGGCTAAAATCACCCGAACAGTCCATGGGAAAGGCCAGCATGCTGTATCCAAGGATCAGCGTGCTAATATGTGTACTGATGGACAGCCACGAACGTCCTGTGTGTACTGAACAGACAGCCCACGTGGACCAAAATCACCCAAACAGTCCACAGGAAGGGTCAGCGTGCTGAGTCCAAGGACCAGCGTGCTGATATGTGTACTGTTGGACAGCCACGAACGTCCTGTGTGTGCTGATGGACACACACGGACAGCCACGGACGTCCTTTGTGTGCTGCCGGACACCACGGACGTCCTGTGTGTACTGAACAGACAGCCCACGTGGGCTAAAATCACCCGAACAGTCCACGGGAAGGGCCAGCATGCTGAGTCCAAGGACCATCGTGATGATATGTGTACTGATGGACAGCCACGAACGTCCTGTGTGTGCTGACGGACAAACACGGACACAGACGGACACACACGGACAGCCACAGACGTCCTTTGTGTGCTGGCGGACACCAACAGACATTCTGTTTGTACTGAACAGACAGCCCACTTAGGCCAAAATCACCCAAACAGTCAATGGGAAGGGTCAGCATGCTGAGTCCAAGGACCAACGTGCTGATATGTGTAGTGATGGACAGCCACGGATGTCCTGTGTGTGCTGATGGACCACACAGACACACACGGACAGCCACAGACGTCCTGTGTGTGTTGACGGACAGACGTCCTGTGTGTGTTGACGGACACACACGGACGTCCTGTGTGTGCTGACAGACACCCACAGACGTCCTGTGTGTGCTGACAGACACCCACAGACGTCCTGTGTGTACACAACAGACAGCCCAGGTGGGCCAATTTCACCCGAACAGTCCACGGGAAGGGCCAGCGTGCTGAGTCCAACGACCAGCGTGCTGAGTCCAACGACCAGCGTGCTGATATGTGTACTGATGGACAGCCACAGACGTCCTGTGTGTGCTGACGGACACACACAAACACACAAGGCCAGCCACGAACGTCTTGTGTGTGCTGACAAACACACACGGACGTCCTGTGTGTGCTGACGGACACCCACAGACGTCCTGTGTGTTATGACGGACACCCACAGACGTCCTATGTGTGCTGACAAACACCCACAGACGTCCTGTGTGTACTAAACAGAAAGCCCACGTGGGCCAAAATCACCCGAACAGTCCACGGGGAGGGCCAGCGTCCTGAGTCCAAGGACCAACGTGCTGATATGTGTACTGATGAACAGCCACGGACGACCTGTGTGTGCTGACGGACACAGAAGGACACACACGGACAGCCACGGACGTCCTGTGTGTGCTGGCGGACACCCACAGACGTCCTGTGTGTACTGAACAGACAGCCCACTGGGCCAAAATCACCCCAACCGTCCACGGGAAGGGTCAGCGTGCTGAGTCCAAGGACCAACGTGCTGATATGTGTAGTGATGGACAGCCACGGATGTCCTGTGTGTGCTGATGGACACACACAGACACACACGGACAGCCACAGACGTCCTGTGTGTGTTGACGGACAGACGTCCTGTGTGTGTTGACGGACACACACGGACGTCCTGTGTGTGCTGACAGACACCCACAGACGTCCTGTGTGTGCTGACAGACACCCACAGACGTCCTGTGTGTACACAACAGACAGCCCAGGTGGGCCAATTTCACCCGAACAGTCCACGGGAAGGGCCAGCGTGCTGAGTCCAACGACCAGCGTGCTGAGTCCAACGACCAGCGTGCTGATATGTGTACTGATGGACAGCCACAGACGTCCTGTGTGTGCTGACGGACACACACAAACACACAAGGCCAGCCACGAACGTCTTGTGTGTGCTGACAAACACACACGGACGTCCTGTGTGTGCTGACGGACACCCACAGACGTCCTGTGTGTTATGACGGACACCCACAGACGTCCTATGTGTGCTGACAAACACCCACAGACGTCCTGTGTGTACTAAACAGAAAGCCCACGTGGGCCAAAATCACCCGAACAGTCCACGGGGAGGGCCAGCGTCCTGAGTCCAAGGACCAACGTGCTGATATGTGTACTGATGAACAGCCACGGACGACCTGTGTGTGCTGACGGACACAGAAGGACACACACGGACAGCCACGGACGTCCTGTGTGTGCTGGCGGACACCCACAGACGTCCTGTGTGTACTGAACAGACAGCCCACTGGGCCAAAATCACCCCAACCGTCCACGGGAAGGGTCAGCGTGCTGAGTCCGAGGACCAACGTGCTGATATGTGTACTGATGGACAGCCACAGATGTCCTGTGTGTGCTGACGGACACACACGCACAGCAACGGACGTCCTGTGTGTGCTGACGGACACACACGGACAGCCACAGACGTCCTGTGTCTGCTGTTGGACAGCCACAGACAGCCACAGACGTCCTGTGTGCGCTGGCGGACACTTGGGCCAAAATTACCCAAACAGTCCACGGGAAGGGTTAGCGTGCTGAGTCCAAGGACCAACGTCCTGAAATGTGTACTGATGGACAGCCACGGACGTTCTGTGTGTCCTGATGGACACACACGGAAAGCCACAGACGTCCTGTGTGTGCTGACGGACACACACGGATGTCCTGTGTGTGCTGACGGACACCCTTAGACGTCGTGTGTGTACTGAACAGACAGCCCACGTGCGCTAAAATCACCCAAACAGTCTACGGGAAGGGCCAGCATGCTGAGTCCAATGACCAGCGTGCTGATATGTGTACTGATGGACAGCAACGAACGTCCTGTGTGTGCTGACGGACACACACGGATACACACAGACAGCCACAGACGTCCTTTGTGTGCTGGCGGACACCCACAGACGTCCTGTGTGTACTGAACAGACAGCCCACGTGGACCAAAATCACCCAAACAGTCCACGGGATGGGTCAGCGTGCTGAGTCCAAGGACCAACGTGCTGATATGTGTAGTCATGGACAGCCACAGACGTCCTATGTGTGCTGATGGGCACACACACAAACACGGACGTCCTGTGTGTGCTGACGGACACACACGGACACTCACGGACGTCTTGTGTGTTCTGATGGACACCCACAGACGTCCTGTGTTTACTCAACAGACAACCCACGTCGGCCAATTTCACCCGAACAGTCCACGGGAAGGGCCAGCGTGCTGAGTCCAAGGACCAGCGTGCTGATATGTGTACTGATGGACAGCCACAGACGTCGTGTGTGTGCTGACGGACACACACGGACACAAAAGGCCAGCCATGAACGTACTGTGTGTGCTGACGAACACACACGGACGTCCTGTGTGTGCTGATGGACACTCACAGACGTCCTGTGTGTGCTGACGGACACTCACAGATGGCCTGTGTGTGCTGACGGACACACACAGACGTCCTGTGTGTGCTGCCGGACAGCCACGGACAGCCACGGTCGTCCTGTGTGTGCTGGCGGACACCCATGGACGTCCTGTGTGTGCTGACGGACACACACGGACGTCCTGTGTGTGCTGACGGACACACACGGACGTCCTGTGTGTGCTGACGGACACCCACAGACGTTGTGTGTGAATTGAACAGACAGCCCATGTGGGCTAAAATCACCCGAACAGTCCATGGGAAAGGCCAGCATGCTGAATCCAAGGATCAGCGTGCTAATATGTGTACTGATGGACAGCCACGAACGTCCTATGTCTACTGACGGACACACACGGACAGCCACGAACGTCCTTTGTGTGCTGGCGGACACCCACGGACGTCTTGTGTGTACTGAACAGACTGCCCACGTGGACCAAAATCACCCAAACAGTCCACGGGAAGGGTCAGCGTGCTGAGTCCAAGGACCAGCGTGCTTATATGTGTACTGATGGACAGCCACAGACGTCCTGTGTGTGCTGACGGACACACACAAACACACAAGGCCAGCCACGAACGTCCTGTGTGTGCTGACAAACACACACGGACGTCCTGTGTGTGCTGACGGATACCCACAGACGTCCTGTGTGTTATGACGGACACCCACGGACGTCCTATGTGTGCTGACAAACACCCACAGACGTCCTGTGTGTACTGAACAGACAGCCCACGTGGGCCAAAATCACCCATGCTGATATGTGTACTGATGAACAGCCATGGACGACCTGTGTGTGCTGACGGACACAGAAGGACACACACGGACAGCCACGAACGTCCTGTGTGTGCTGGCGGACACCCACAGACGTCCTGTGTGTACTGAACAGACAGCCCATTGGGCCAAAATCACCCCAACCAAGGGTCAGCGTGCTTATATGTGTACTGATGGACAGCCACAGATGTCCTGTGTGTGCTGACGGACACACACGCACAGCAACGGACTTCCTGTGTGTGCTGACAGACACACACGGACAGCCACAGACACTCCTGTGTCTGCTGTTGGACAGCCACAGACAGCCACAGACGTCCTGTGTGCGCTGGCGGACACTTGGGCCAAAATTACCCAAACAGTCCACGGGAAGGGTTAGCGTGCTGAGTCCAAGGACCAACGTCCTGATATGTGTACTGATGGACAGCCACGGACGTTATGTGTGTCCTGATGGACACACACGGAAAGCCACAGACGTCCTGTGTGTGCTGACGGACACACACGGATGTCCTGTGTGTGCTGACGGACACCCTTAGACGCCGTGTGTGTACTGAACAGACAGCCCACGTGGGCTAAAATCACCCAAACAGTCTACGGGAAGGGCCAGCATGCTGAGTCCAATGACCAGCGTGCTGATATGTGTACTGATGGACAGCAACGAATGTCCTGTGTGTGCTGACGGACACACACGGACACACACAGACAGCCACGGACGTCCTTTGTGTGCTGGAGGACACCCACAGACGTCCTGTGTGTAATGAACAGACAGCCCACGTGGACCAAAATCACCCAAACAGTCCACGGGAAGGTTCAGCGTGCTGAGTCCAAGGACCAACGTGCTGATATGTGTACTGATGGACAGCCACAGACGTCAAGTGTGTGCTGATAGGCACACACAGACACACACGGACGTCCTGTGTGTGCTGACGGACACACACGGACGTCCTGTGTTCTGACAGACACCCACAGACGTCCTGTGTGTACTCAACAGACAGCCCACGTCGGCCAATTTCACCCGAACAGTCCACGGGAAGGGCCAGCGTGCTGATATGTGTACTGATGGACAGCCACAGACGTCGTGTGTGTGCTGACGACACGCACGGACACACAAGGCCAGCCACAAACGTCCTGTGTGTGCTGACGAACACCCACAGACGTCCTGTGTGTGCTGACGGACACCCACAGACGTCCTGTATGTGTTGCCGGACAGCCACGGACAGCCACGGTCGTCCTTTGTGTGCTGGCGGACACCCACGGACGTCCTGTGTGTGCTGACGGACACACAAGGATAGCAACAGACGTCATGTGTCTGCTGATAGACATCCACAGACAGCCACAGACGTCCTGTGTGTACTGGCGGACACTTGGGCCAAAATTACCCAAACAGTCCACGGGAAAGGTTAGTGTGCTGAGTCCAAGGACCAACGTCCTGATATGTGTACTGATGGACAGCCACGGACGTCCTGTGTGTGCTGATGGACACACACGGACAGCCACAGACGTCCTGTGTGTGCTGACGGACACACACGGACGTCCTGTGTGTGCTGACGGACACCCACAGACGTCGTGTGTGTACTGAACAGACAGGCCACGTGGGTTAAAATCACCCGAACAGTCCACGGGAAGGGCCAGCATGCTGAGTCCAAGGACCAGCGTGCTGATATGTGTACTGATGGATAGCCACGAACGTCCTGTGTGTGCTGACGGAAACACACAGACACACACGGACAGCCACGGACGTCCTTTGTGTGCTGACAGACACATACGGACACACACGGACGTCCTGTGTGTGCTGACGGACACACACGGACACACATGAACAGCCACAGACGTCCTGTGTCTGCTGATGGACAGCCACGGACAGCCACATACGCCCAGTGTGTGCTGGCGGACACCAACGGACGTTCTGTGTGTACTGAACAGACAGCCCACTTTGGCCAAAATCACCCAAACAGTCCATGGGAAGGGTCAGCGTGCTGAGTCCAAGGACGAACGTGCTGATATGTGTACTGATAGACAGCCACAGACGTCCTGTGTGTGCTGATGGACACAAACAGACACACACGGACAGCCACGGACGTCCTGTGTGTGCTGACGGACACACACAGACGTCCTGTGTGTGCTGACGGACACACACAGACGTCCTGTGTGTGCTGACGGACACCCACAGACGTCCTGTGTGTACTCAACAGACAGCCCACGTGGGCCAATTTCACCCGAACAGTCCACGGGAAGGGCCAGCGTGCTGAGTTCAAGGACCAGCCACAGACGTCCTGTGTGTGCTGACGGACAGCCACAGACGTCCTGTGTGTGCTGACGGACACACACGGACACACAATGCCAGCCACGAACGTCCTGTGTGTGCTGATGAACACACACGTACGTCCTGTGTGTGCTGACGGACACCCACAGACATCCTGTGTGTGCTGACGAACACCCATAGACGTCATGTGTGTGCTGACGGACACCCACAGACGTCCTGTGTGTGCTGGCGGACACCCACGGACGTCCTGTGTGTACTGAACAGACAGACTACGTGGGCAAAATCACCCAAACAGTCCACGGGAAGGGCCAGCGTCCTGAGTCCAAGGACAAACGTGCTGATATGTGTACTGATGAACAGCCACGGACTACCTGTGTGTTCTGATGGAAACAGAAGGACACACACGGACACACACGGATAGCCATGGACGTCCTGTGTGTGCTGGCGGACACCCACAAACGTCCTGTGTGTACTGAACTGACAGCCCACGTGGGCCAAAATCACCCGAACCATCCACGGGAAGGGTCAGCGTGCTGAGTCCGAGGACCAACGTGCTGATATGTGTACTGATGGATAGCCACAGATGTCCTATGTGTGCTGACGGACACACACGGACACACATGAACAGCCACAGACGTCCTGTGTCTACTGATGGACAGCCACGGACAGCCACATACGCCCAGTGTGTGCTGGCGGACACCAACGGACGTTCTGTGTGTACTGAACAGACAGCCCACTTTGGCCAAAATCACCCAACAGTCCATGGGAAGGGTCAGCGTGCTGAGTCCAAGGACGAACGTGCTGATATGTGTACTGATAGACAGCCACAGACGTCCTGTGTGTGCTGATGGACACAAACAGACACACACGGACAGCCACGGACGTCCTGTGTGTGCTGACGGACACACACAGACGTCCTGTGTGTGCTGACGGACACCCACAGACGTCCTGTGTGTACTCAACAGACAGCCCACGTGGGCCAATTTCACCCGAACAGTCCACGGGAAGGGCCAGCATGCTGAGTTCAAGGACCAGCCACAGACGTCCTGTGTGTGCTGACGGACAGCCACAGACGTCCTGTGTGTGCTGACGGACACACACGGACACACAAGGCCAGCCATGAACGTCCTGTGTGTGCTGATGAACACACACGGACGTCCTGTGTGTGCTGACGGACACCCACAGACATCCTGTTTGTGCTGACGAACACCCACAGACATCCTGTGTGTGCTGACGAACACCCACAGACATCCTGTGTGTGCTGATGAACAGCCACGGACGACCTGTGTGTGCTGACGGACACAGAAGGACACACACGGACACACACGGATAGCCATGGACGTCCTGTGTGTGCTGGCGGACACCCACAAACGTCCTGTCTGTACTGAACAGACAGCCCACGTGGGCCAAAATCACCCAAACCATCCACGGGAAGGGTCGGCGTGCTGAGTCCGAGGACCAACGTGCTGATATGTGTACTGATGGACAGCCGCAGATGTCCTGTGTGTGCTGACGGACGCACACGGACAGCCACAAACGTCATGTGTCTGCTGATGGACAGCCACAGACAGCCACAGACGTCCTGTGTGTACTGGCGGACACATGGGCCAAAATTACCCAAACAGTCCACGGGAAAGGTTAGTGTGCTGAGTCCAAGGACCAACGTCCTGATATGTGTACTGATGGACAGCCACGGACGTCCTGTGTGTGCTGATGGACACACACGGACAGCCACAGACGTCCTGTGTGTGCTGACGGACACACACGGACGTCCTGTGTGTGCTGACATACACCCACAGACGTCGTGTGTGTACTGAACAGACAGCCCACGTGGGTTTAAATCACCCAAACAGTCCACGGGAAGGGCCAGCATGCTGAGTCCAAGGACCAGCGTGCTGATATGTGTACTGATGGACAGCCACGAACGTCCTGTGTGTGCTGACGGAAACACACAGACACACACGGACAGCCACGGACGTCCTTTGTGTACTGACGGACACATACGGACACACATGGACAGCCACGGACGTCCTGTGTGTGCTGACGGACACACACAAACAGCCACAGACGTCCTGTGTCTGCTGATGGACAGCCACAGACAGCCACATACGCCCTATGTGTGCTGGCGGACACCAACGGACGTTCTGTATGTACTGAACAGACAGCCCACTTTGGCCAAAATCACCCAAACAGTCCATGGGAAGGGTCAGCGTGCTGAGTCCAAGGACGAACGTGCTGATATGTGTACTGATGGACAGCCACAGACGTCCTGTGTGTGCTGATGGACACAAACAGACACACACGGACAGCCACGGACGTCCTATGTGTGCTGACGGACACACACAGACGTCCTGTGTCTGCTGACGGACACCCACAGACGTCCTGTGTGTACTCAAAGACAGCCCACCTGGGCCAATTTCACCCGAACAGTCCACGGGAAGGGCCAGCGTGCTGAGTCCAAGGACCAGCGTGCTGATATGTGTACTTATGGACAGCCACAGACGTTCTGTGTGTGCTGACAGACACACACGGACGTCCTGTGTGTGCTGACGGACACCCACAGACATCCTGTGTGTGCTGACGAACACCCATTGACGTCCTGTGTGTGCTGACGGACACCCACAGACGTCCTATGTGTGCTGGCGGACACCAACGGACGTGCTGTGTGTACTGAACAGACAGCCTACGTGGGCCAAAATCACCCAAACAGTCCACGGGAAGGGCCAGCGTCCTGAGTCCAAGGACCAACGTGCTGATATGTGTACTGATGAACAGCCACAGACTACCTGTGTGTTCTGACGGAAACAGAAGGACACACACGGACACACACGGATAGCCATGGACGTCCTGTGTGTGCTGGCGGACACCCACAAACGTCCTGTGTGTACTGTTTATCCAACTGATCCATGGTGATTGAGCTGACAGAATTCTCCAAATGAGTTTGAGACTACATACCTGATTTACTTCTTTTAGTGGCCTCAAACCCAAACCACCTTCTTCTTTTGTTTTACAAATATTCAGCCAAGAGACTTTAGCTTTTCTACAATTTAGCTCCGGTCCTGCCCATAGGAAAGCAGCACATATTCGATCTATTTCTTTGATGCAGCCACTTGGAAGCCGAAACGCAGCCATCCAAAACTTTGTTAAGCTTCAGATGACAGAGCTTATTAACTGTAAATGCCCCGCATATGAGAGAAACCTCCCCGTCCAAGAACTAATCTTCTTCCTGACCTTCTCAACCAATGGGAGAAAATCTGTTAGTCATATTTTTTGTTAGGAGTGGGAGCCCCAAATATCTTACAGGAAGCCTTCCTGTCGCAAACTGAAATTGCCTACCTATCTCTTCTTCTCTGCTCACATCTCCAGCCATAAACAGAACAGATTTCTCCATACTAATCTTCAACCCACTACTCTTCTTGTCAAACTTCTCAAATACTCTCAAGATCCCTTCTACTGAATGCTTTGTCCCATCAGCAAAAATCATCAAATCATCAGCAAAACACAAGTGAGTAAGGTCTATATTCTTGCATTTCAGATGATATCCTATCTCCCCTTTAAATGCCGCCGCATCTAACAACTTGGATAAGACATTCATACAAATCACAAACAGATATGGAGAGAGTGAACAACCTTGTCTTAATCCTCTCCTGCTTTGAAAGTAGCCCGCAAGTTCTCCATTGACTAGTACCGAGAAAGAGGCTGATGTTACACAACGAGCTATCCAACTGATGAATTTTCTTGGTAATCTCAGAGCCTCCAATGTATTCAGCAGAAAGGTCCATTGTACTGAATCAAAAGCTTTCGAAATATCTACTTGCAGAGCACACCGAAGAGATATGTTATCACTATGATAATCCTTGACCAACTCAATTGCAAGCAGAACATTTTCCATTAGTAGGCGCTCCTTTATAAAAGCTGACTGATTCAAGGTAATGAACTTCGGCAACACACTCTTCAGCCTGTTTGCGATGAGTTTGGAAATCACCTTATACAATACATTGCAGCAGGATATGGGTCTGTAGTCCTTCATCATCTTCACTTCATCCTTTTTTGGTATAAGAGCCAAGATGGTAGAGTTTAAACCCTTAAGTAGAAACCCTGTTATGAAGAAGGATTTAATAGCCACTGTGATGTCTTCTCCAATAATCTCCCATGCTTCTTTAAAAAATTCAGTGGTGTAACCATCTTGGCCAGGAGACTTATTGCTCGGCATTCGAAACAGAACCTCTTTGATCTCTTCTTTTGTTACCTCTCTCTCCAGCCTAGCACAGTCTACTTCACTACATTTGAACCCCAACAACTCTGTTAACTCATCCACCGAAGCTCCTTCAAAATCCAAGGGTTGTTTTCTCATGAATTCGGCAAAGAAACCTTCAGCTTCCTTTTTTATCTCTTCGTCAGTCTTTGCTATTGATCCATCATCTCTCTGAATTTCATGAATAGTATTTCTGACCTCACGTATCTTCGCGGAATTATGATAGAACTGATTATTTCCATCCCCAACATCCAACCAGTGAACTTTTGACCTTTGCTTTAAAAATTCTTCTTCCAAGTCAGCCAATCTTTGCCATCTATCATAAGCAACACTCTTGTGGGAACCGAAATTCACACTGTCGATTTCCGTTTAAATAAGGAAACTAGGAAAACCCTAATTTCCCAGAGGACCTGGATATCTGTTAATTACCACACGTCAAGCAATCAGAACACGAGAATAACAACGATAAAAATAAGAAATCGAAAAGAGAGCAAAGTATATCTTTATTCCGAATCTGCGTATGAACGTTACAACAAGGTATAAGCCTGGGCTCGAGAGCTGTCGGCGAGATTCCTAGTTCTAGCAACCCTAAGACGGCTAAACCTAATTGAGTCGCAGCTCGAAATAACAAAAACGGAAAATTGCCTAAATTGCTCTAAGTGCTAAGTTTGCTCTGAAAAAGTTCTTCCTCTGCTCCTCGCCTAGGACTCCTTATATACTAGCTCCAAGGTCGGTTTACGCTTTTACTCCTCTGCATTTAAGCCGTCATAGCGTAAAAATGGAGATATTCCATTTTTCCCGATCTTCACAATTATCTTCAAAACTTCCGTATTTATCCGCGGAAACTTGACATTTATCCTTCCTCGTGTGCCAAGCGTGAACCATGCTGTGGTTCACGGGCTTTTGGTTAGGAAAAATCGTAGGATGGGCCTCGAGTCGTGTTTTAGGTCCCTTTGGGCCGTCTTCCGACTCGACAAGTTTACTACCAGTTTTCCGCGGTTTCTAATCCGCGAAGTTTGATCGATGAATTAGAATAGTGGGAAACATGGACCGAGCTTGCTACGGTCTTCGGGAGATAGCATTCGAAGGTTTGACGAGAATGCAAAGACTCGTGTCGTATCAATGTTCGGAAAGGTTCAATCGCTACACAGCGACCGAACTTTGGCTCGAGCCCGGTCGCTACGTAGCGACCGAGCGGGACGATCGCTCGGTCGCTATGTAGCGACCGAGCTTTGGCTCCAGCTCGGTCGCTACGTAGCGACCGAGCGAGACGAACGCTCGGTCGCTACGTAGCGACCGAGCTTGGCTGAGCTCGGTCGCTACGTAGCGACCGAGCGGGGCGATCGCTCGGTCGCTACGTAGCGACCGAGCTTTGGCTCGAGCACGGTCGCTACGTAGCGACCGAGTGGGACGATCGCTCGGTCGCTACGTAGCGACCGAGCTTTGGCTCGACCTCGGTCGCTACGTAGCGACCGAGCGGGACGATCGCTCGGCCGCTATGTAGCGACCGAGCTTTGGATCGAGCTCGGTCGCTACGTAGTGACCGAGCAGGATGAGCGCTCGGTCGCTACATAGCGACCGAGCTTGGTTTGTTCGGTTTGAATCCCAAAGGATACTTCTTCGTAAAAACTTCGTATTGGTAAGTTTTACGAAAATTACACCTCTCCTTTTACTATCTCTTTCGGAAATACGATCTCCGAGGATTTTCGGGTGGTAATTCCGTTGTAACCGTTTTTGACCCCAACAGTTAGCCCCCCAGCCCGTTGGGATCATGCATCGTAGGATCCTAGCGTGCAGTTAGGCATGTTTGGCAAGTTAGGCGTGATGGATGGAATTAATATCCGAAAGTCCGAGCTTGAATAGTAAATCCTCATGTCTATAAGAAGGGAGGTAACTTATTCCATAATTTTTTCATTTCATTATCTTCTCAAAGTTTAAGAGTGAAAGGATTCTTTCAACTTTCTCTCTCTATCATTGAGACTTTTCTTTTTCCTTTTTGTCAAAAATGTCTCGAGGGATTTTGGCAAACGCTCGGCCTACTATCTTCAATCACGGAACCGTCCATCACGGATGCGGTGAGGTTTTCCGAGAGATCGAGTTCGTGGCACATTCCGTTGACCCTGCCGAGGCCGACGCATACTGGGTGGCTATGTGTAACGCGGAGGAACCGCCTCCCGAGCCATGGATTCCCATGAGGCCTTTTTCGGAAAGGGTCATTGGGAGACCGAGCAGGTGTACCCTTCCGTTCCTTGGAACCATACGCAGCTTCTGTCACGTTCCGGAAAACGTGGATTTTCGATTACCCCTCGAGGGGGAGAGAGCCGACGAACCTCCCGAAGGAACATCTGATGCGTGCTCGCCTGTGGTTTCCCATTCCGTTGGTTATAGTAGAGTTTCTGAATCGTTTGGAAGTTTCGATAAGTCAGATTTCTCCCCGGGGTATAAAGCACCTTGTCGGGTTGCTAGTCTTGGGATACGAGCGAGGCATGGAGCTCACTGCTGATTATCTCGAAGCTTTCCTTACCCTGTCTCGAGTTGGGACCGATCGTCTGTATGGTTTAAAGGTGCGTACTCATATGGAAGTCCTGAAGGGATTCCCTCAGGATGGTTGTGGATGGAAGAGTTATTTTTTCTACGTTAGATTGGACCAAGCCTCGGTCGCCGTGGAGTGCCTTCCCTCGTTTAGGCGACTGTGGGAGACAGGAGGTAACGTACTGAACGATCACTCGTTGCCTTTCTTACTACCCGTTTTTTTTTATATTCTTCCATATCTGTACTACGTTCATTTTGCAGTACACAACCCCATTCCTCCTTTTCCGGAAGATTTGTGCATCGTCCGAGACCTTCTCCGTGGTGGTCCGCTGTTTTGGGGTCATTTTTCTCCCGAGAGGGTCCGTGCGGTGGTCGAGGCTCATCGATTTCGTTTCAGCTCGTCAATTGATAATGTTATGGAGGCTTCTTTTGAAGATACCTCCTTATCCACTGTCTATGCCGCTCGGAGGAGCAGTGGTCGAGGGTCGCTTGATGCTGAGGAAGATGGAGAGCCGACCGTAGAGGATCCTATTTGGATGGACTGATCCTTTGTATTGATGATTGAGTTTGATTATCGTTTTATCTGTTTTCGGCCGAGTGTGGCCTTTTTGATTTTGCTTAGGCCTATTTGGCCGTATTTGTATTTACCGGGACTGGCCATTGGTGGCTTCGAATCCCTTGCCGCCTTACGCGGTTTATTTATATGATGAATGTTTCGTTACGAAAACTCACGAACGAACCAACAGATTGAGGCTGTCCATGTGTTGTTTCAAAAGTTATGGGATTTCCAAAGCTAGAATCGTTTTAGATCGAAGAAACAAAATAAAAAGGGGGTGCAACACGAGGACTTTTCGGGAGGTCACCCATCCTAGTACTACTCTCGCCCAAGCACGCTTAACTGCGGAGTTCTGATGGGATCCGGTGCATTAGTGCTGGTATGATCGCACCCATCAGTACATGACTCGCGATTCCATTTGTCATTTCGTTTCGACAATTCGAGTGGATGGCGTGGGACCCACAACATTTGCTGGCATTTTTTTTCTCGAACCAAAGTGCTCGAGATTGATGTAGAACACAACAACAACAACAACAACACCAAACACTCGAAAAACGCATCTTGGCTATTTTACGCTCCGTAAATTTCAGCAGCCCGTTTGAGGGTCAAAACGGCTGAATTTGGGGCCGAAACATCGCGACGTCCTTTAACCGCCCTTGATGGTTTCTAGGGCTTTCCGAAATGGTGCTCGAGATTGATGTAGAACACAACAACAACAACACCAAACACTCGAAAAACACATCTTGACTATTTTACGCTCCGTAAATTTCAGCAGCCCGTTTGAGGGTCAAAAAGGCTGAATTTGGGGCCGAAAAATCGCGACGTCCTTTAACCGCCCTTGATGGTTTCTAGGGCTTTCTGAAAAGGTGCTGTGGGCGGCGTAGATCCTCACGGTTCAAAAGTTATGTGTTTTCCAAAGCTAGAATCATTTTAGATCGAAAAACAAAATAGAAAAGGGGTGCAACACGAGGACTTCCCGGGAGGTCACCCATCCTAGTACTACTCTCGCCCAAGCACGCTTAACTGCAGAGTTCTGATGGGATCCGCTGCATTAGTGCTGGTATGATCGCACCCGTCAGTACATGACTCGCAATTCCATTTGTCATTTCGTTTCGACAATTCGAGTGGATGGCGTGGGACCCACAACATTTGCTGGCATTTTTTTTCTCGAACCAAAGTGCTCGAGATTGATGTAGAACACAACAAAACAACAACAACACCAAACACTCGAAAAACGCATCTTGGCTATTTTAGAAAATCGCGACGTCCTTTAACCGCCCTTTAGAAATTTGTCATTTCGTTTCGACAATTCGAGTGGATGGCGTGGGACGCACAACATTTGCTGGCATTTTTTTTCTCGAACCAAAGTGCTCGAGATTGATGTAGAACACAACAACAACAACAACACCAAACACTCGAAAAACGCATCTTGGCTATTTTAGAAAATCGCGACGTCCTTTTAGAAATTCAGCAAAACGTTTGAGGGTCAAAACGGCTGAATTTGGGGCCGGAAAATCGCGACGTCCTTTAACCGCCCTTGATGGTTTCTAGGGCTTTCCGAAAAGGTGCTGTGGGCGGCGTAGATCCTCACGGTTCAAAAGTTATGGGTTTTCCAAAGCTAGAATCGTTTTAGATCGAAAAACAAAATAGAAAAGGGGTGCAACACGAGGACTTCCCGGGAGGTCACCCATCCTAGTACTACTCTCGCCCAAGCACGCTTAGCTGCGGAGTTCTGATGGGATCCGGTGCATTTGTGCTGGTATGATCGCACTCGTCAGTACGTGACTCGGGATTCCATTTGTCCTTTCGTTTCGACAATTCGAGTGGATGGCGTGGGACCCACAAGATTTGCTGGCATTTTTTTTCTCGAACCAAAGTGCTCGAGATTGATGTAGAACACAACAACAACAACACCAAACACTTGAAAAACACATCTTGACTATTTTACGCTCTGTAAATTCAGCAGCCCGTTTGAGGGTCAAAAAGGCTGAATTTGGGGCCGAAAAATCGCGACGTCCTTTAACCGCCCTTGATGGTTTTTGGGGCTTTCCGAAATGGTGCTGTGGGCGGCGTAGATCCTCACGGTTCAAAAGTTATGGGATTTCCAAAGCTAGAATCGTTTTAGATCGAAAAAATAAAATAAAAAGGGGTGCAACACGAGGACTTCCCGGGAGGTCACCCATCCTAGTACTACTCTCGCCCAAGCACGCTTCACTGCGGAGTTCTGATGGGATCCGGTGCATTAGTGCTGGTATGATCGCACCCGTCAGTACATGACTCGCGATTCCATGTGTCATTTCGTTTCGACAATTCGAGTGGATGGCGTGGGACCCACAACATTTGCTGGCATTTTTTTTCTCGAACCAAAGTGCTCGAGATTGATGTAGAACACAACAACAACAACAACACCAAACACTCGAAAAACGCATCTTCGCTATTTTACGCTCCGTAAATTTCAGCAGCCCGTTTAAGGGTCAAAATGGCTGAATTTGGGGCCGAAAAATCGCGACGTCCTTTAACCGCCCTTGATGGTTTCTAGGGCTTTCCGAAATGGTGCTCGAGATTGATGTAGAACACAACAACAACAACAAAACATCGTTTTCCAAATCTTGACTATTTTACGCTCCGTAAATTTCAAGCCCGTTTGAGGGTCAAAACGAGGATTCCCGGGGTCAAAAATCGCGACGTCCTAACCGCCCTTGCACGCTTAACTGCGGAGTTCTGATGGGATCCGCTGCATTAGTGCTGGTATGATCGCACCCGTTCAGTACATGACTCGCGATTCCATATGTCCTTTCGTTCGACAATTCGAGTGGATGGCGTGGGACCCACAAGATTTGCGAGCATTTTTTTTCTCGAACCAAAGTGCTCGAGATTGATAGAACACAAACAACACAACACAAACACTCGAAAAACGCATCTTGGCTATTTAGAAAATCGCGACGTCCTTTAACCGCCCTTTAGAAATTGTCATTTCGTTTCGACAATTCGAGTGGATGGCGTGGACCGCACAACATTTGCTGGCATTTTTTTTCTCGAACCAAAGTGCTCGAGATTGATGTAACACAACAACACAACAACACCAAACACTCGAAAAACGCATCTTGGCTATTTTAGAAAATCGCGACGTCCTTTAGAAATTTCAGCAAAACGTTTGAGGGTCAAAACGGCTGAATTTGGGGCCGAAAATCGCGACGTCCTTTAACCGCCCTTGATGGTTTCTAGGGCTTTCCGAAAAGGTGCTGTGGGCGGCGTAGATCCTCACGGTTCAAAAGTTATGGGTTTTCCAAAGCTAGAATCGTTTTAGATCGAAAAACAAAATAGAAAAGGGGTGCAACACGAGAGACTTCCCGGGAGGTCACCCATCCTAGTACTACTCTCGCCCAAGCACGCTTAGCTGCGGAGTTCTGATGGGATCCGGTGCATTAGTGCTGGTATGATCGCACCCGTCAGTACATGACTCGCGATTCCATTTGTCCTTTCGTTTCGACAATTCGAGTGGATGGCGTGGGACCCACAAGATTTGCTGGCATTTTTTTCTCGAACAAAGTGCTCGAGATTGATGTAGAACACAACAACAACAACACCAAACACTCGAAAAACACATCTTGACTATTTTACGCTCCGTAAATTTCAGCAGCCCGTTTGAGGGTCAAAACGGCTGAATTTGGGGCCGAAAAATCGCGACGTCCTTTAACCGCCCTTGATGGTTTCTTAGGGCTTTCCGAAATGGTGCTGTGGGCGGCGTAGATCCTCACGGTTCAAAAGTTATGGGTTTTCCAAAGCTAGAATCGTTTTAGATCGAAAAAAAAATAAAAAGGGGTGCAACACGAGGACTTCCCGGGAGGTCACCCATCCTAGTACTACTCTCGCCCAAGCACGCTTAACTGCGGAGTTCTGATGGGATCCGGTGCATTAGTGCTGGTATGATCGCACCCGTGAGTACATGACTCGCGAGTCCATATGTCCTTTCGTTTCGACAATTCGAGTGGATGGCGTGGGACCCACAAGATTTGCTGGCATTTTTTTTCTCGAACCAAAGTGCTCGAGATTGATGTAGAACACAACAACAACAACAACACCAAACACTCGAAAAACGCATCTTGCTATTTTACGCTCCGTAAATTTCAGCAGCCCGTTTGAGGGTCAAAACGGCTGAATTTGGGGCCGAAAAATCGCGACGTCCTTTAACCGCCCTTGATGGTTTCTAGGGCTTTCCGAAAAGGTGCTGTGGGCGGCGTAGATCCTCACGGTTCAAAAGTTATGGGTTTTCCAAAGCTAGAATCGTTTTAGATCGAAAAACAAAATAGAAAAGGGGTGCAACACGAGGACTTCCCGGGAGGTCACCCATCCTAGTACTACTCTCGCCCAAGCACGCTTAACTGCGGAGTTCTGATGGGATCCGGTGCATTAGTGCTGGTATGATCGCACCCGTCAGTACATGACTCGCGATTCCATTGTCCTTTCGTTTCGACAATTCGAGTGGATGGCGTGGGACCCACAAGATTTGCTGGCATTTTTTTTTCTCGAACCAAAGTGCTCGAGATTGATGTAGAACACAACAACAACAACACACAAAAACTCGAAAAACGCATCGGACTATTTTACGCTCCGTAAATTTCAGCAGCCCGTTTGAGGGTCAAAACGGCTGAATTTGGGGCCGAAAAATGCGACGTCCTCCTTTAACCGCCCTTGATGGTTTCTTGGCTTTCCGAAAGGTGCTGTGGGCGGCGTAGTTCCTCACGGTTCAAAAGTTATGGGTTTTCCAAAGCTAGAATCGTTTTAGATCCAAAAACAAAATAAAAAAGGGGTGCAACACGAGGACTTCCCCAAGAGGTCACCCATCCTAGTACTACTCTCGCCCAAGCACGCTTAACTGCGGAGTTCTGATGGGATCCGGTGCATTAGTGCTGGTATGATCGCACCCGTTAGTACATGACTCGCGATTCCATATGTCCTTTCGTTCCGACAATTCGAGTGGATGGCGTGGGACCCACAAGATTTGTTGGCATTTTTTTTTCTCGAACGAAAGTGCGTCGAGATTGATGTAGAACACAACAACAACAACAACAACAAACACTCGAAAAACGCATCGCGACTATTTTACGCTCCGTAAATTTCAGCAGCCCGTTTGAGGGTCAAAACGGCTGAATTTGGGGCCGAAAAATCGCGACGTCCTTTAACCGCCCTTGATGGTTTCTTGGGCTTTCCGAAATGGTGCTGTGGGCGGCGTAGTTCCTCACGGTTCAAAAGTTATGGGTTTTCCAAAGCTAGAATCGTTTTAGATCCAAAAACAAAATAAAAAAGGGGTGCAACACGAGGACTTCCCGGAGGTCACCCATCCTAGTACTACTCTCGCCCCAGCACGCTTAACTGCGGAGTTCTGATGGGATCCGGTGCATTAGTGCTGGTATGATCGCACCCGTTAGTACATGACTCGCGATTCCATTTGTCCTTTCGTTCCGACAATTCGAGTGGATGGCGTGGGACCCACAAGATTTGTTGGCATTTTTTTTCTCGAACGAAAGGGCGTCGAGATTGATGTAGAACACAACACAACAACACCAACACACTCGAAAAAACGCATCGCGACTATTTTACGCTCCGTAAATTTCAGCAGCCCGTTTGAGGGTCAAAACGGCTGAATTTGGGGCCGAAAAATCGCGACGTCCTTTAACCGCCCTTGATGGTTTCTGGCCTTTCCGAAATGGTGCTGTGGGCGGCGTAGTCCTCACGGTTCAAAAGTCATGGGTTTTCCAAAGCTAGAATCGTTTTAGATCCAAAAACAAAATAAAAAGGGGTGCAACACGAGGACTTCCCGGGAGGTCACCCATCCTAGTACTACTCTCGCCCAAGCACGCTTAACTGCGGAGTTCTGATGGGATCCGGTGCATTAGTGCTGGTATGATCGCACCCGTCAGTACATGACTCGCGATTCCATTTGTCCTTTCGTTCGACAATTCGAGTGGATGGCGTGGGACCCACAAGATTTGTTGGCATTTTTTTTCTCGAACCAAAGTGCTCGAGATTGATGTAGAACACACAACAACAACAACACCAAACACTCGAAAAACGCATTCGCTATTTTACGCTCCGTAAATTTCAGCAGCCCGTTTGAGGGTCAAAATGGCTGAATTGGGGCCGAAAATCGCGACGTCCTTTAACCGCCCTTGATGGTTTCTAGGGCTTTCCGAAATGGTGCTCGGATTGATGTAGAACACAACCACAACAACACCAAACACTCGAAAAAACATCTTGACTATTTTACGCTCCGTAAATTTCAGCAGCCCGTTTGAGGGTCAAAAGGCTGAATTTGGGGCCGAAAAATCGCGACGTCCTTTAACCGCCCTTGATGGTTTCTAGGCTTTTCCGAAATGGTGCTGTGGGCGGCGTAGTTCCTCACGGTTCAAAAGTTATGGGTTTTCCAAAGCTAGAATCGTTTTAGATCGAAAACAAAATAAAAAGGGGTGCAACACGAGGACTTCCCGGGAGGTCACCCATCCTAGTACTACTCTCCCCCAAGCACGCTTAACTGCGGAGTTCTGATGGGATCCGGTGCATTAGTGCTGGTATGATCGCACCCGTAGTAGTACATGACTCGCGATTCCATTTGTCCTTTCGTTCCGACAATTCGAGTGGATGGCGTGGGACCCACAAGATTTGCTGGCATTTTTTTTCTCGAACCAAAGTGCGTCGAGATTGATGTAGAACACAACAACAACAACAACACCAAACACTCGAAAAACGCATCTTGACTATTTTACTCGCTCCTTTTAAATTTCAGCAGCCCGTTTGAGGGTCAAAACGGCTGAATTTGGGGCCGAAAAATCGCGACGTCCTTTAACCGCCCTTGATGGTTTCTTGGCCTTTCCGAAATGGTGCTGTGGGCGGCGTAGATCCTCACGGTTCAAAAGTTATGGGTTTTCCAAAGCTAGAATCGTTTTAGATCCAAAAACAAAATAAAAAGGGGTGCAACACGAGGACTTCCCGGGAGGTCACCCATCCTAGTACTACTCTCGCCCAAGCACGCTTAACTGCGGAGTTCTGATGGGATCCGGTGCATTAGTGCTGGTATGATCGCACCCGTCAGTACATGACTCGCGATTCCATATGTCCTTTCGTTTCGACAATTCGAGTGGATGGCGTGGGACCCACAAGATTTGCTGGCATTTTTTTTTTCGAACCAAAGGGCGTCGAGATTGATGTAGAACACAACAACAACAACAACAAACACTCGAAAAACGCATCGCGACTATTTTACGCTCCGTAAATTTCAGCAGCCCGTTTGAGGGTCAAAACGGCTGAATTTGGGGCCGAAAAATCGCGACGTCCTTAAACCGCCCTTGATGGTTTCTTGGCCTTTCCAAATGGTGCTGTGGGCGGCGTAGTTCCTCACGGTTCAAAAGTTATGGGTTTTCCAAAGCTAGAATCGTTTTAGATCGAAAAACAAAATAAAAAGGGGTGCAACACGAGGACTTCCCGGGAGGTCACCCATCCTAGTACTACTCTCGCCCAAGCACGCTTACTGCGGAGTTCTGATGGGATCCGGTGCATTAGTGCTGGTATGATCGCACCCGTCAGTACATGACTCGCGATTCCATTGTCCTTTCGTTCCGACAATTCGAGTGGATGGCGTGGGACCCACAAGATTTGTTGGCATTTTTTTTCTCGAACCAAAGTGCGTCGAGATTGATGTAGAACACAACACACAACACACACACCAAACACTCGAAAAACGCATCTTCGACGCTATTTTACGCTCCGTAAATTTCAGCAGCCCGTTTGAGGGTCAAAACGGCTGAATTTGGGGCCGAAAAATCGCGACGTCCTTTAACCCGCCCTTGATGGTTTCTAGGGCTTTCCGAAATGGTGCTCGAGTTGATGTAGAACACAACAACAACACACCAAATCTCGAAAAACACATCTTGACTATTTTACGCTCCGTAAATTTCAGCAGAGCCGTTGAGGGTCAAAAGGGAATTTGGTGCAAAAATCGCGACGTCCTTTAACCGCCCTTGATGGTTTCTAGGGCTTTCCGAAAGGTGCTGTGGCGGCGTAGATCCTCACGGTTCAAAAGTTATGTGTTTTCCAAAGCTAAATCATTTTAGATCGAAAACAAAATAGAAAAGGGGTGCAACACGAGGACTTCCCGGGAGGTCACCCATCCTAGTACTACTCTCGCCCAAGCACGCTTAACTGCGGAGTTCTGATGGATCCGCTGCATTAGTGCTGGTATGATCGCACCGTCAGTAATGACTCGCGATTCCATTTGTCATTCGTTTCGACAATTCGAGTGGATGGCGTGGGACCCACAACATTTGCTGGCATTTTTTTTCTCGAACCAAAGTGCTCGAGATGATGTAAACACAACAACAACAACAACACCAAACACTCGAAAAACGCATCTTGGCTATTTTAGAAAATCGCGACGTCCTTTAACCGCCTTTAGAATTTGTCATTTCGTTTCGACAATTCGAGTGGATGGCGTGGGACGCACAACATTTGCTGGCATTTTTTTTTCTCGAACCAAAGTGCTCGAGATTGATGTAGAACACAACAACAACAACAACACCAAACACTCGAAAAACGCATCTTGGCTATTTTAGAAAATCGCGACGTCCTTTTAGAAATTTCAGCAAAACGTTTGAGGGTCAAAACGGCTGAATTTGGGGCCGGAAAATCGCGACGTCCTTTAACCGCCCTTGATGGTTTCTAGGGCTTTCCGAAAAGGTGCTGTGGGCGGCGTAGATCCTCACGGTTCAAAAGTTATGGGTTTTCCAAAGCTAGAATCGTTTTAGATCGAAAAACAAAATAGAAAAGGGGTGCAACACGAGGACTTCCCGGGAGGTCACCCATCCTAGTACTACTCTCGCCCAAGCACGCTTAGCTGCGGAGTTCTGATGGGATCCGGTGCATTTGTGCTGGTATGATCGCACCTCGTCAGTACAGTGACTCGCGATTCCATTTGTCCTTTCGTTTCGACAATTCGAGTGGATGGCGTGGGACCCACAAGATTTGCTGGCATTTTTTTTTCTCGAACCAAAGTGCTCGAGATTGATGTAGAACAACAACAACAACAACACAAACACTCGAAAAACCATCTTGACTATTTTACGCTCCGTAAATTTCAGCAGCCCGTTTGAGGGTCAAAAGGCTGAATTTGGGGCCGAAAAATCGCGACGTCCTTTAACCGCCCTTGATGGTTTTTGGGGCTTTCCGAAATGGTGCTGTGGGCGGCGTAGATCCTCACGGTTCAAAAGTTATGGGTTTTCCAAGCTAGAATCGTTTTAGATCGAAAAACAAAATAAAAAGGGGTGCAACACGAGGACTTCCCGGGGTCACCCATCCTAGTACTACTCTCGCCCAAGCACGCTTCACTGCGGAGTTCTGATGGGATCCGGTGCATTAGTGCTGGTATGATCGCACCCGTCAGTACATGACTCGCGATTCCATGTGTCCTTTCGTTTCGACAATTCGAGTGGATGGCGTGGGACCCAACAAGATTTGCTGGCATTTTTTTCTCGAACCAAAGTGCTCGAGATTGATGTAGAACACAACAACAACAACAACACCAAACACTCGAAAAACGCATCTTGGCTATTTTACGCTCCGTAAATTTCAGCAGCCCGTTTGAGGGTCAAGATGGCTGAATTTGGGGCCGAAAAATCGCGACGTCCTTTAACCGCCCTTGATGGTTTCTAGGGCTTTCCGAAAAGGTGCTGTGGGCGGCGTAGATCCTCACGGTTCAAAAGTTATGGGTTTTCCAAAGCTAGAATCGTTTTAGATCGAAAAACAAAATAGAAAAGGGGTGCAACACGAGGACTTCCCGGGAGGTCACCCATCCTAGTACTACTCTCGCCCAAGCACGCTTAACTGCGGAGTTCTGATGGGATCCGGTGCATTAGTGCTGGTATGATCGCACCCGTCAGTACATGACTCGCGATTCCATTTGTCCTTTCGTTTCGACAATTCGAGTGGATGGCGTGGGACCCACAAGATTTGCTGGCATTTTTTTTCTCGAACCAAAGTGCTCGAGATTGATGTAGAACACAACAACAACAACACCAACACTCGAAAAACGCATCTTGACTATTTTACGCTCCGTAAATTTCAGCAGCCCGTTTGAGGGTCAAAACGGCTGAATTTGGGGCCGAAAAATCGCGACGTCCTTTAACCGCCCTTGATGGTTTCTAGGGCTTTCCGAAAAGGTGCTGTGGGCGGCGTAGATCCTCACGGTTCAAAAGTTATGGGTTTTCCAAAGCTAGAATCGTTTTAGATCGAAAAACAAAATAAAAAAGGGGTGCAACACGAGGACTTCCCGGGAGGTCACCCATCCTAGTACTACTCTCGCCCAAGCACGCTTAACTGCGGAGTTCTGATGGGATCCGGTGCATTAGTGCTGGTATGATCGCACCCGTCAGTACATGACTCGCGATTCCATTTGTCCTTTCGTTTCGACAATTCGAGTGGATGGCGTGGGACCCACAAGATTTGCTGGCATTTTTTTTCTCGAACCAAAGTGCTCGAGATTGATGTAGAAACACAACAACAACAACACCAAACACTCGAAAAACGCATCTTGACTATTTTACGCTCCGTAAATTTCAGCAGCCCGTTTGAGGGTCAAAACGGCTGAATTTGGGGCCGAAAAATCGCGACGTCCTTTAAAACCGCCCTTGATGGTTTCTAGGGCTTTCCGAAAAGGTGCTGTGGGCGGCGTAGATCCCTCACGGTTCAAAAGTTATGGGTTTTCCAAAGCTAGAATCGTTTTAGATCGAAAAACAAAATAAAAAGGGGTGCAACACGAGGACTTCCCGGGAGGTCACCCATCCTAGTACTACTCTCGCCCGCCAAGCACGCTTAACTGCGGAGTTCTGATGGGATCCGGTGCATTAGTGCTGGTATGATCGCACCCGTCAGTACATGACTCGCGATTCCATTTGTCCTTTCGTTTCGACAATTCGAGTGGATGGCGTGGGACCCACAAGATTTGCTGGCATTTTTTTTTCTCGAACCAAAGTGCTCGAGATTGATGTAGAACACAACAACAACAACACCAAAAACACTCGAAAAACGCATCTTGACTATTTTACGCTCCGTAAATTTCAGCAGCCCGTTTGAGGGTCAAAACGGCTGAATTTGGGGCCGAAAAATCGCGACGTCCTTTAACCGCCCTTGATGGTTTCTAGGGCTTTCCGAAAAGGTGCTGTGGGCGGCGTAGATCCTCACGGTTCAAAAGTTATGGGTTTTCCAAAGCTAGAATCGTTTTAGATCGAAAAACAAAATAGAAAAGGGGTGCAACACGAGGACTTCCCGGGAGGTCACCCATCCTAGTACTACTACTCTACTCTCGCCCAAGCACGCTTAACTGCGGAGTTCTGATGGAATCCGGTGCATTAGTGCTGGTATGATCGCACCCGTCAGTACATGACTCGCGATTCCATTTGTCCTTTCGTTTCGACAATTCGAGTGGATGGCGTGGGACCCACAAGATTTGCTGGCATTTTTTTTTCTCGAACCAAAGTGCTCGAGATTGATGTAGAACACAACAACAACAACACCAAACACTCGAAAAACGCATCTTGACTATTTTACGCTCCGTAAATTTCAGCAGCCCGTTTGAGGGTCAAAACGGCTGAATTTGGGGCCGAAAAATCGCGACGTCCTTTAACCGCCCTTGATGGTTTCTAGGGCTTTCCAAAAGGTGCTGTGGGCGGCGTAGATCCTCACGGTTCAAAAGTTATGGGTTTTCCAAAGCTAGAATCGTTTTAGATCGAAAAACAAAATAGAAAAGGGTGCAACACGAGGACTTCCCGGGAGGTCACCCATCCTAGTACTACTCTCGCCCAAGCACGCTTAACTGCGGAGTTCTGATGGGATCCGGTGCATTAGTGCTGGTATGATCGCACCCGTCAGTACATGACTCGCGATTCCATTTGTCCTTTCGTTTCGACAATTCGAGTGGATGGCGTGGGACCCACAAGATTTGCTGGCATTTTTTTTCTCGAACCAAAGTGCTCGAGATTGATGTAGAACACAACAACAACAACACCCAAACACTCGAAAAACATCTTGACTATTTTACGCTCCGTAAATTTCAGCAGCCCGTTTGAGGGTCAAACGGCTGAATTTGGGGCCGAAAAATCGCGACGTCCTTTAACCCGCCCTTGATGGTTTCTAGGGCTTTCCGAAAAGGTGCTGTGGGCGGCGTAGATCCTCACGGTTCAAAAGTTATGGGTTTTCCAAAGCTAGAATCGTTTTAGATCGAAAACAAAATAGAAAAGGGGTGCAACACGAGGACTTCCCGGGAGGTCACCCATCCTAGTACTACTCTCGCCCAAGCACGCTTAACTGCGGAGTTCTGATGGGATCCGGTGCATTAGTGCTGGTATGATCGCACCCGTCAGTACATGACTCGCGATTCCATTTGTCCTTTCGTTTCGACAATTCGAGTGGATGGCGTGGGACCCACAAGATTTGCTGGCATTTTTTTTTCGAACCAAAGTGCTCGAGATTGATGTAGAACCACAACAACAACAACACCAAACACTCGAAAAACGCATCTTGACTATTTTACGCTCCGTAAATTTCAGCAGCCCGTTTGAGGGTCAAAACGGCTGAATTTGGGGCCGAAAAATCGCGACGTCCTTTAACCGCCCTTGATGGTTTCTAGGGCTTTCCGAAAAGGTGCTGTGGGCGGCGTAGATCCTCACGGTTCAAAAGTTATGGGTTTTCCAAAGCTAGAATCGTTTTAGATCGAAAACAAAATAGAAAAGGGGTGCAACACGAGGACTTCCCGGGAGGTCACCCATCCTAGTACTACTCTCGCCCAAGCACGCTTAACTGCGGAGTTCTGATGGGATCCGGTGCATTAGTGCTGGTATGATCGCACCCGTCAGTACATGACTCGCGATTCCATTTGTCCTTTCGTTTCGACAATTCGAGTGGATGGCGTGGGACCCACAAGATTTGCTGGCATTTTTTTTTCTCGAACCAAAGTGCTCGAGATTGATGTAGAACACAACAACAACAACACCAAACACTCGAAAAACGCATCTTGACTATTTTACGCTCCGTAAATTTCAGCAGCCCGTTTGAGGGTCAAAAGGCTGAATTTGGGGCCGAAAAATCGCGACGTCCTTTAACCGCCCTTGATGGTTTCTAGGCTTTTCCAAAAGGTGCTGTGGGCGGCGTAGATCCTCACGGTTCAAAAGTTATGGGTTTTCCAAAGCTAGAATCGTTTTAGATCGAAAAACAAAATAGAAAAGGGGTGCAACACGAGGACTTCCGGGAGGTCACCCATCCTAGTACTACTCTCGCCCAAGCACGCTTAACTGCGGAGTTCTGATGGAATCCGGTGCATTAGTGCTGGTATGATCGCACCCGTCAGTACATGACTCGCGATTCCATTGTCCTTTCGTTTCGACAATTCGAGTGGATGGCGTGGGACCCACAAGATTTGCTGGCATTTTTTTTCTCGAACCAAAGTGCTCGAGATTGATGTAGAACACAACAACAACAACACCAAACACTCGAAAAACACATCTTGACTATTTTACGCTCCGTAAATTTCAGCAGCCCGTTTGAGGGTCAAAACGGCTGAATTTGGGGCCGAAAAATCGCGACGTCCTTTAACCGCCCGCCCTGATGGTTTCTAGGCTTTCCGAAAAGGTGCTGTGGGCGGCGTAGATCCTCACGGTTCAAAAGTTATGGGTTTTCCAAAGCTAGAATCGTTTTAGATCGAAAAACAAAATAGAAAAGGGGTGCAACACGAGGACTTCCCGGGAGGTCACCCATCCTAGTACTACTCTCGCCCAAGCACGCTTAACTGCGGAGTTCTGATGGGATCCGGTGCATTAGTGCTGGTATGATCGCACCCGTCAGTACATGACTCGCTCGCGATTCCATTGTCCTTTCGTTTCGACAATTCGAGTGGATGGCGTGGGACCCACAAGATTTGCTGGCATTTTTTTTTCTCGAACCAAAGTGCTCGAGATTGATGTAGAACACAACAACAACAACAACACCAAACACTCGAAAAACGCATCTTGACTATTTTACGCTCCGTAAATTTCAGCAGCCCGTTTGAGGGTCAAAACGGCTGAATTTGGGGCCGAAAAATCGCGACGTCCTTTAACCGCCCTTGATGGTTTCTAGGGCTTTCCGAAAAGGTGCTGTGGGCGGCGTAGATCCTCACGGTTCAAAAGTTATGGGTTTTCCAAAGCTAGAATCGTTTTAGATCGAAAAACAAAATAGAAAAGGGGTGCAACACGAGGACTTCCCGGAGGTCACCCATCCTAGTACTACTCTCGCCCAAGCACGCTTAACTGCGGAGTTCTGATGGGATCCGGTGCATTAGTGCTGGTATGATCGCACCCGTCAGTACATGACTCGCGATTCCATTTGTCCTTTCGTTCGACAATTCGAGTGGATGGCGTGGGACCCACAAGATTTGCTGGCATTTTTTTTCTCGAACCAAAGTGCTCGAGATTGATGTAGAACACAACAACAACAACACCAAACACTCGAAAAACGCATCTTGACTATTTTACGCTCCGTAAATTTCAGCAGCCCGTTTGAGGGTCAAAACGGCTGAATTTGGGCCGAAAAATCGCGACGTCCTTTAACCGCCCTTGATGGTTTCTAGGGCTTTCCGAAAGGTGCTGTGGGCGGCGTAGATCCTCACGGTTCAAAAGTTATGGGTTTTCCAAAGCTAGAATCGTTTTAGATCGAAAACAAAATAGAAAAGGGTGCAACACGAGGACTTCCCGGGAGGTCACCCATCCTAGTACTACTCTCGCCCAGCACGCTTAACTGCGGAGTTCTGATGGGATCCGGTGCATTAGTGCTGGTATGATCGCACCCGTCAGTACATGACTCGCGATTCCATTTGTCCTTTCGTTTCGACAATTCGAGTGGATGGCGTGGGACCCACAAGATTTGCTGGCATTTTTTTTTCTCGAACCAAAGTGCTCGAGATTGATGTAGAACACAACAACAACAACACAACACCTCGAAAAACGCATCTTGACTATTTTACGCTCCGTAAATTTCAGCAGCCCGTTTGAGGGTCAAAACGGCTGAATTTGGGGCCGAAAAATCGCGACGTCCTTTAACCGCCCTTGATGGTTTCTAGGGCTTTTCCGAAAAGGTGCTGTGGGCGGCGTAGATCCTCACGGTTCAAAAGTTATGGGTTTTCCAAAGCTAGAATCGTTTTAGATCGAAAAACAAAATAGAAAAGGGGTGCAACACGAGGACTTCCCGGGAGGTCACCCATCCTAGTACTACTCTCGCCCAAGCACGCTTAACTGCGGAGTTCTGATGGAATCCGGTGCATTAGTGCTGGTATGATCGCACCCGTATAGTACATGACTCGCGATTCCATTTGTCCTTTCGTTTCGACAATTCGAGTGGATGGCGTGGGACCCACAAGATTTGCTGGCATTTTTTTTCTCGAACCAAAGTGCTCGAGATTGATGTAGAACACAACAATAACAACACCAAACACTCGAAAAACGCATCTTGACTATTTTACGCTCCGTAAATTTCAGCAGCCCGTTTGAGGGTCAAAACGGCTGAATTTGGGGCCGAAAAATCGCGACGTCCTTTAACCGCCCTTGATGGTTTCTAGGGCTTTCCAAAAGGTGCTGTGGGCGGCGTAGATCCTCACGGTTCAAAAGTTATGGGTTTTCCAAAGCTAGAATCGTTTTAGATCGAAAAACAAAATAGAAAAGGGGTGCAACACGAGGACTTCCCGGGAGGTCACCCATCCTAGTACTACTCTCGCCCACTCACGCCAAGCACGCTAGCTGCGGAGTTCTGATGGGATCCGGTGCATTAGTGCTGGTATGATCGCACCCGTCATACATACGACTCGCGATTCGATTCCATTTGTCCTTTCGTTTCGACAATTCGAGTGGATGGCGTGGGACCCACAAGATTTGCTGGCATTTTTTTTCTCGAACCAAAGTGCTCGAGATTGATGTAGAACACAACAACAACAACACCAACACTCGAAAAAACGCATCTTGACTATTTTACGCTCCGTAAATTTCAGCAGCCCGTTTGAGGGTCAAAAGGCTGAATTTGGGGCCGAAAAATCGCGACGTCCTTTAACCGCCCTTGATGGTTTCTAGGGCTTTCCGAAAGGTGCTGTGGGCGGCGTAGATCCTCACGGTTCAAAAGTTATGGGTTTTCCAAAGCTAGAATCGTTTTAGATCGAAAAACAAATAGAAAAGGGGTGCAACACGAGGACTTCCCGGGAGGTCACCCATCCTAGTACTACTCTCCTCGCCCAAGCACGCTTAACTGCGGAGTTCTGATGGAATCCGGTGCATTAGTGCTGGTATGATCGCACCCGTCAGTACATGACTCGCGATTCCATTGTCCTTTCGTTTCGACAATTCGAGTGGATGGCGTGGGACCCACAAGATTTGCTAGCATTTTTTTTCTCGAACCAAAGTGCTCGAGATTGATGTAGAACACAACAATAACAACACCAAACACTCGAAAAACGCATCTTGACTATTTTACGCTCCGTAAATTTCAGCAGCCCGTTTGAGGGTCAAAACGGCTGAATTTGGGGCCGAAAAATCGCGACGTCCTTTAACCGCCCTTGATGGTTTCTAGGGCTTTCCGAAAAGGTGCTGTGGGCGGCGTAGATCCTCACGGTTCAAAAGTTATGGGTTTTCCAAAGCTAGAATCGTTTTAGATCGAAAAACAAAATAGAAAAGGGGTGCAACACGAGGACTTCCCGGAGGTCACCCATCCTAGTACTACTCTCGCCCAAGCACGCTTAACTGCGGAGTTCTGATGGGATCCGGTGCATTAGTGCTGGTATGATCGCACCCGTCAGTACATGACTCGCGATTCCATTTGTCCTTTCGTTTCGACAATTCGAGTGGATGGCGTGGGACCCACAAGATTTGCTGGCATTTTTTTTCTCGAACCAAAGTGCTCGAGATTGATGTAGAACACAACAACAACAACACCAAACACTCGAAAAACACATCTTGACTATTTTACGCTCCGTAAATTTCAGCAGCCCGTTTGAGGGTCAAAACGGCTGAATTTGGGGCCGAAAAATCGCGACGTCCTTTAACCGCCCTTGATGGTTTCTAGGGCTTTCCGAAAAGGTGCTGTGGGCGGCGTAGATCCTCACGGTTCAAAAGTTATGGGTTTTCCAAAGCTAGAATCGTTTTAGATCGAAAAACAAAATAGAAAAGGGGTGCAACACGAGGACTTCCCGGGAGGTCACCCATCCTAGTACTACTCTCGCCCAAGCACGCTTAACTGCGGAGTTCTGATGGAATCCGGTGCATTAGTGCTGGTATGATCGCACCCGTCAGTACATGACTCGCGATTCCATTTGTCCTTTCGTTTCGACAATTCGAGTGGATGGCGTGGGACCCACAAGATTTGCTAGCATTTTTTTTTCTCGAACCAAAGTGCTCGAGATTGATGTAGAACACAACAACAACAACACCAAACACTCGAAAAAACGCATCTTGACTATTTTACGCTCCGTAAATTTCAGCAGCCCGTTTGAGGGTCAAAACGGCTGAATTTGGGGCCGAAAAATCGCGACGTCCTTTAACCGCCCTTGATGGTTTCTAGGGCTTTCCAAAAGGTGCTGTGGGCGGCGTAGATCCTCACGGTTCAAAAGTTATGGGTTTTCCAAAGCTAGAATCGTTTTAGATCGATCGAAAACAAAATAGAAAAGGGGTGCAACACGAGGACTTCCCAGGAGGTCACCCATCCTAGTACTACTCTCGCCCAAGCACGCTTAACTGCGGAGTTCTGATGGGATCCGGTGCATTAGTGCTGGTATGATCGCACCCGTCAGTACATGACTCGCGATTCCATTTGTCCTTTCGTTTCGACAATTCGAGTGGATGGCGTGGGACCCACAAGATTTGCTGGCATTTTTTTTCTCGAACCAAAGTGCTCGAGATTGATGTAGAACACAACAACAACAACACCAAACACTCGAAAAACGCATCTTGACTATTTTACGCTCCGTAAATTTCAGCAGCCCGTTTGAGGGTCAAAACGGCTGAATTTGGGGCCGAAAAATCGCGACGTCCTTTAACCGCCCTTGATGGTTTCTAGGGCTTTCCGAAAAGGTGCTGTGGGCGGCGTAGATCCTCACGGTTCAAAAGTTATGGGTTTTCCAAAGCTAGAATCGTTTTAGATCGAAAAACAAAATAGAAAAGGGGTGCAACACGAGGACTTCCCGGGAGGTCACCCATCCTAGTACTACTCTCGCCCAAGCACGCTTAACTGCGGAGTTCTGATGGAATCCGGTGCATTAGTGCTGGTATGATCGCACCCGTCAGTACATGACTCGCGATTCCATTTGTCCTTTCGTTTCGACAATTCGAGTGGATGGCGTGGGACCCACAAGATTTGCTAGCATTTTTTTTCTCGAACCAAAGTGCTCGAGATTGATGTAGAACACAACAATAACAACACCAAACACTCGAAAAACGCATCTTGACTATTTTACGCTCCGTAAATTTCAGCAGCCCGTTTGAGGGTCAAAACGGCTGAATTTGGGGCCGAAAAATCGCGACGTCCTTTAACCGCCCTTGATGGTTTCTAGGGCTTTCCAAAAGGTGCTGTGGGCGGCGTAGATCCTCACGGTTCAAAAGTTATGGGTTTTCCAAAGCTAGAATCGTTTTAGATCGAAAAACAAAATAGAAAAGGGGTGCAACACGAGGACTTCCCGGGAGGTCACCCATCCTAGTACTACTCTCGCCCAAGCACGCTTAGCTGCGGAGTTCTGATGGGATCCGGTGCATTAGTGCTGGTATGATCGCACCCGTCAGTACATGACTCGCGATTCCATTTGTCCTTTCGTTTCGACAATTCGAGTGGATGGCGTGGGACCCACAAGATTTGCTGGCATTTTTTTTCTCGAACCAAAGTGCTCGAGATTGATGTAGAACACAACAACAACAACACCAAACACTCGAAAAACGCATCTTGACTATTTTACGCTCCGTAAATTTCAGCAGCCCGTTTGAGGGTCAAAACGGCTGAATTTGGGGCCGAAAAATCGCGACGTCCTTTAACCGCCCTTGATGGTTTCTAGGGCTTTCCGAAAAGGTGCTGTGGGCGGCGTAGATCCTCACGGTTCAAAAGTTATGGGTTTTCCAAAGCTAGAATCGTTTTAGATCGAAAAACAAAATAGAAAAGGGGTGCAACACGAGGACTTCCCGGGAGGTCACCCATCCTAGTACTACTCTCGCCCAAGCACGCTTAACTGCGGAGTTCTGATGGAATCCGGTGCATTAGTGCTGGTATGATCGCACCCGTCAGTACATGACTCGCGATTCCATTTGTCCTTTCGTTTCGACAATTCGAGTGGATGGCGTGGGACCCACAAGATTTGCTAGCATTTTTTTTCTCGAACCAAAGTGCTCGAGATTGATGTAGAACACAACAATAACAACACCAAACACTCGAAAAACGCATCTTGACTATTTTACGCTCCGTAAATTTCAGCAGCCCGTTTGAGGGTCAAAACGGCTGAATTTGGGGCCGAAAAATCGCGACGTCCTTTAACCGCCCTTGATGGTTTCTAGGGCTTTCCAAAAAGGTGCTGTGGGCGGCGTAGATCCTCACGGTTCAAAAGTTATGGGTTTTCCAAAGCTAGAATCGTTTTAGATCGAAAAACAAAATAAAAGGGGTGCAACACGAGGACTTCCCGGGAGGTCACCCATCCTAGTACTACTCTCGCCCAAGCACGCTTAGCTGCGGAGTTCTGATGGGATCCGGTGCATTAGTGCTGGTATGATCGCACCCGTCAGTACATGACTCGCGATTCCATTTGTCCTTTCGTTTCGACAATTCGAGTGGATGGCGTGGGACCCACAAGATTTGCTAGCATTTTTTTTCTCGAACCAAAGTGCTCGAGATTGATGTAGAACACAACAACAACAACACCAAACACTCGAAAAACGCATCTTGACTATTTTACGCTCCGTAAATTTCAGCAGCCCGTTTGAGGGTCAAAACGGCTGAATTTGGGGCCGAAAAATCGCGACGTCCTTTAACCGCCCTTGATGGTTTCTAGGGCTTTCCGAAAAGGTGCTGTGGGCGGCGTAGATCCTCACGGTTCAAAAGTTATGGGTTTTCCAAAGCTAGAATCGTTTTAGATCGAAAAACAAAATAGAAAAGGGGTGCAACACGAGGACTTCCCGGGAGGTCACCCATCCTAGTACTACTCTCGCCCAAGCACGCTTAACTGCGGAGTTCTGATGGAATCCGGTGCATTAGTGCTGGTATGATCGCACCCGTCAGTACATGACTCGCGATTCCATTTGTCCTTTCGTTTCGACAATTCGAGTGGATGGCGTGGGACCCACAAGATTTGCTAGCATTTTTTTTCTCGAACCAAAGTGCTCGAGATTGATGTAGAACACAACAATAACAACACCAAACACTCGAAAAACGCATCTTGACTATTTTACGCTCCGTAAATTTCAGCAGCCCGTTTGAGGGTCAAAACGGCTGAATTTGGGGCCGAAAAATCGCGACGTCCTTTAACCGCCCTTGATGGTTTCTAGGGCTTTCCGAAAAGGTGCTGTGGGCGGCGTAGATCCTCACGGTTCAAAAGTTATGGGTTTTCCAAAGCTAGAATCGTTTTAGATCGAAAAACAAAATAGAAAAGGGGTGCAACACGAGGACTTCCCGGGAGGTCACCCATCCTAGTACTACTCTCGCCCAAGCACGCTTAACTGCGGAGTTCTGATGGGATCCGGTGCATTAGTGCTGGTATGATCGCACCCGTCAGTACATGACTCGCGATTCCATTTGTCCTTTCGTTTCGACAATTCGAGTGGATGGCGTGGGACCCACAAGATTTGCTGGCATTTTTTTTCTCGAACCAAAGTGCTCGAGATTGATGTAGAACACAACAACAACAACACCAAACACTCGAAAAACACATCTTGACTATTTTACGCTCCGTAAATTTCAGCAGCCCGTTTGAGGGTCAAAACGGCTGAATTTGGGGCCGAAAAATCGCGACGTCCTTTAACCGCCCTTGATGGTTTCTAGGGCTTTCCGAAAAGGTGCTGTGGGCGGCGTAGATCCTCACGGTTCAAAAGTTATGGGTTTTCCAAAGCTAGAATCGTTTTAGATCGAAAAACAAAATAGAAAAGGGGTGCAACACGAGGACTTCCCGGGAGGTCACCCATCCTAGTACTACTCTCGCCCAAGCACGCTTAACTGCGGAGTTCTGATGGAATCCGGTGCATTAGTGCTGGTATGATCGCACCCGTCAGTACATGACTCGCGATTCCATTTGTCCTTTCGTTTCGACAATTCGAGTGGATGGCGTGGGACCCACAAGATTTGCTAGCATTTTTTTTCTCGAACCAAAGTGCTCGAGATTGATGTAGAACACAACAATAACAACACCAAACACTCGAAAAACGCATCTTGACTATTTTACGCTCCGTAAATTTCAGCAGCCCGTTTGAGGGTCAAAACGGCTGAATTTGGGGCCGAAAAATCGCGACGTCCTTTAACCGCCCTTGATGGTTTCTAGGGCTTTCCGAAAAGGTGCTGTGGGCGGCGTAGATCCTCACGGTTCAAAAGTTATGGGTTTTCCAAAGCTAGAATCGTTTTAGATCGAAAAACAAAATAGAAAAGGGGTGCAACACGAGGACTTCCCGGGAGGTCACCCATCCTAGTACTACTCTCGCCCAAGCACGCTTAACTGCGGAGTTCTGATGGAATCCGGTGCATTAGTGCTGGTATGATCGCACCCGTCAGTACATGACTCGCGATTCCATTTGTCCTTTCGTTTCGACAATTCGAGTGGATGGCGTGGGACCCACAAGATTTGCTGGCATTTTTTTTCTCGAACCAAAGTGCTCGAGATTAATGTAGAACACAACAACAACAACACCAAACACTCGAAAAACGCATCTTGACTATTTTACGCTCCGTAAATTTCAGCAGCCCGTTTGAGGGTCAAAACGGCTGAATTTGGGGCCGAAAAATCGCGACGTCCTTTAACCGCCCTTGATGGTTTCTAGGGCTTTCCGAAAAGGTGCTGTGGGCGGCGTAGATCCTCACGGTTCAAAAGTTATGGGTTTTCCAAAGCTAGAATCGTTTTAGATCGAAAAACAAAATAGAAAAGGGGTGCAACACGAGGACTTCCCGGGAGGTCACCCATCCTAGTACTACTCTCGCCCAAGCACGCTTAACTGCGGAGTTCTGATGGAATCCGGTGCATTAGTGCTGGTATGATCGCACCCGTCAGTACATGACTCGCGATTCCATTTGTCCTTTCGTTTCGACAATTCGAGTGGATGGCGTGGGACCCACAAGATTTGCTAGCATTTTTTTTCTCGAACCAAAGTGCTCGAGATTGATGTAGAACACAACAAACAACAACACCAAACACTCGAAAAACGCATCTTGACTATTTTACGCTCCGTAAATTTCAGCAGCCCGTTTGAGGGTCAAAACGGCTGAATTTGGGGCCGAAAAATCGCGACGTCCTTTAACCGCCCTTGATGGTTTCTAGGGCTTTCCGAAAAGGTGCTGTGGGCGGCGTAGATCCTCACGGTTCAAAAGTTATGGGTTTTCCAAAGCTAGAATCGTTTTAGATCGAAAAACAAAATAGAAAAGGGGTGCAACACGAGGACTTCCCGGGAGGTCACCCATCCTAGTACTACTCTCGCCCAAGCACGCTTAGCTGCGGAGTTCTGATGGAATCCGGTGCATTAGTGCTGGTATGATCGCACCCGTCAGTACATGACTCGCGATTCCATTTGTCCTTTCGTTTCGACAATTCGAGTGGATGGCGTGGGACCCACAAGATTTGCTAGCATTTTTTTTCTCGAACCAAAGTGCTCGAGATTGATGTAGAACACAACAATAACAACACCAAACACTCGAAAAACGCATCTTGACTATTTTACGCTCCGTAAATTTCAGCAGCCCGTTTGAGGGTCAAAACGGCTGAATTTGGGGCCGAAAAATTGCGACGTCCTTTAACCGCCCTTGATGGTTTCTAGGGCTTTCCGAAAAGGTGCTGTGGGCGGCGTAGATCCTCACGGTTCAAAAGTTATGGGTTTTCCAAAGCTAGAATCGTTTTAGATCGAAAAACAAAATAGAAAAGGGGTGCAACACGAGGACTTCCCGGGAGGTCACCCATCCTAGTACTACTCTCGCCCAAGCACGCTTAACTGCGGAGTTCTGATGGAATCCGGTGCATTAGTGCTGGTATGATCGCACCCGTCAGTACATGACTCGCGATTCCATTTGTCCTTTCGTTTCGACAATTCGAGTGGATGGCGTGGGACCCACAAGATTTGCTAGCATTTTTTTTCTCGAACCAAAGTGCTCGAGATTGATGTAGAACACAACAACAACAACACCAAACACTCGAAAAACGCATCTTGACTATTTTACGCTCCGTAAATTTCAGCAGCCCGTTTGAGGGTCAAAACGGCTGAATTTGGGGCCGAAAAATCGCGACGTCCTTTAACCGCCCTTGATGGTTTCTAGGGCTTTCCGAAAAGGTGCTGTGGGCGGCGTAGATCCTCACGGTTCAAAAGTTATGGGTTTTCCAAAGCTAGAATCGTTTTAGATCGAAAAACAAAATAGAAAAGGGGTGCAACACGAGGACTTCCCGGGAGGTCACCCATCCTAGTACTACTCTCGCCCAAGCACGCTTAACTGCGGAGTTCTGATGGAATCCGGTGCATTAGTGCTGGTATGATCGCACCCGTCAGTACATGACTCGCGATTCCATTTGTCCTTTCGTTTCGACAATTCGAGTGGATGGCGTGGGACCCACAAGATTTGCTAGCATTTTTTTTCTCGAACCAAAGTGCTCGAGATTGATGTAGAACACAACAATAACAACACCAAACACTCGAAAAACGCATCTTGACTATTTTACGCTCCGTAAATTTCAGCAGCCCGTTTGAGGGTCAAAACGGCTGAATTTGGGGCCGAAAAATCGCGACGTCCTTTAACCGCCCTTGATGGTTTCTAGGGCTTTCCAAAAGGTGCTGTGGGCGGCGTAGATCCTCACGGTTCAAAAGTTATGGGTTTTCCAAAGCTAGAATCGTTTTAGATCGAAAAACAAAATAGAAAAGGGGTGCAACACGAGGACTTCCCGGGAGGTCACCCATCCTAGTACTACTCTCGCCCAAGCACGCTTAGCTGCGGAGTTCTGATGGGATCCGGTGCATTAGTGCTGGTATGATCGCACCCGTCAGTACATGACTCGCGATTCCATTTGTCCTTTCGTTTCGACAATTCGAGTGGATGGCGTGGGACCCACAAGATTTGCTGGCATTTTTTTTCTCGAACCAAAGTGCTCGAGATTGATGTAGAACACAACAACAACAACACCAAACACTCGAAAAACGCATCTTGACTATTTTACGCTCCGTAAATTTCAGCAGCCCGTTTGAGGGTCAAAACGGCTGAATTTGGGGCCGAAAAATCGCGACGTCCTTTAACCGCCCTTGATGGTTTCTAGGGCTTTCCGAAAAGGTGCTGTGGGCGGCGTAGATCCTCACGGTTCAAAAGTTATGGGTTTTCCAAAGCTAGAATCGTTTTAGATCGAAAAACAAAATAGAAAAGGGGTGCAACACGAGGACTTCCCGGGAGGTCACCCATCCTAGTACTACTCTCGCCCAAGCACGCTTAACTGCGGAGTTCTGATGGAATCCGGTGCATTAGTGCTGGTATGATCGCACCCGTCAGTACATGACTCGCGATTCCATTTGTCCTTTCGTTTCGACAATTCGAGTGGATGGCGTGGGACCCACAAGATTTGCTAGCATTTTTTTTCTCGAACCAAAGTGCTCGAGATTGATGTAGAACACAACAATAACAACACCAAACACTCGAAAAACGCATCTTGACTATTTTACGCTCCGTAAATTTCAGCAGCCCGTTTGAGGGTCAAAACGGCTGAATTTGGGGCCGAAAAATCGCGACGTCCTTTAACCGCCCTTGATGGTTTCTAGGGCTTTCCGAAAAGGTGCTGTGGGCGGCGTAGATCCTCACGGTTCAAAAGTTATGGGTTTTCCAAAGCTAGAATCGTTTTAGATCGAAAAACAAAATAGAAAAGGGGTGCAACACGAGGACTTCCCGGGAGGTCACCCATCCTAGTACTACTCTCGCCCAAGCACGCTTAACTGCGGAGTTCTGATGGAATCCGGTGCATTAGTGCTGGTATGATCGCACCCGTCAGTACATGACTCGCGATTCCATTTGTCCTTTCGTTTCGACAATTCGAGTGGATGGCGTGGGACCCACAAGATTTGCTAGCATTTTTTTTCTCGAACCAAAGTGCTCGAGATTGATGTAGAACACAACAACAACAACACCAAACACTCGAAAAACGCATCTTGACTATTTTACGCTCCGTAAATTTCAGCAGCCCGTTTGAGGGTCAAAACGGCTGAATTTGGGGCCGAAAAATCGCGACGTCCTTTAACCGCCCTTGATGGTTTCTAGGGCTTTCCGAAAAGGTGCTGTGGGCGGCGTAGATCCTCACGGTTCAAAAGTTATGGGTTTTCCAAAGCTAGAATCGTTTTAGATCGAAAAACAAAATAGAAAAGGGGTGCAACACGAGGACTTCCCGGGAGGTCACCCATCCTAGTACTACTCTCGCCCAAGCACGCTTAACTGCGGAGTTCTGATGGAATCCGGTGCATTAGTGCTGGTATGATCGCACCCGTCAGTACATGACTCGCGATTCCATTTGTCCTTTCGTTTCGACAATTCGAGTGGATGGCGTGGGACCCACAAGATTTGCTAGCATTTTTTTTCTCGAACCAAAGTGCTCGAGATTGATGTAGAACACAACAATAACAACACCAAACACTCGAAAAACGCATCTTGACTATTTTACGCTCCGTAAATTTCAGCAGCCCGTTTGAGGGTCAAAACGGCTGAATTTGGGGCCGAAAAATCGCGACGTCCTTTAACCGCCCTTGATGGTTTCTAGGGCTTTCCGAAAAGGTGCTGTGGGCGGCGTAGATCCTCACGGTTCAAAAGTTATGGGTTTTCCAAAGCTAGAATCGTTTTAGATCGAAAAACAAAATAGAAAAGGGGTGCAACACGAGGACTTCCCGGGAGGTCACCCATCCTAGTACTACTCTCGCCCAAGCACGCTTAACTGCGGAGTTCTGGTATGATCGCACCCGTCAGTACATGACTCGCGATTCCATTTGTCCTTTCGTTTCGACAATTCGAGTGGATGGCGTGGGACCCACAAGATTTGCTAGCATTTTTTTTCTCGAACCAAAGTGCTCGAGATTGATGTAGAACACAACAATAACAACACCAAACACTCGAAAAACGCATCTTGACTATTTTACGCTCCGTAAATTTCAGCAGCCCGTTTGAGGGTCAAAACGGCTGAATTTGGGGCCGAAAAATCGCGACGTCCTTTAACCGCCCTTGATGGTTTCTAGGGCTTTCCGAAAAGGTGCTGTGGGCGGCGTAGATCCTCACGGTTCAAAAGTTATGGGTTTTCCAAAGCTAGAATCGTTTTAGATCGAAAAACAAAATAGAAAAGGGGTGCAACACGAGGACTTCCCGGGAGGTCACCCATCCTAGTACTACTCTCGCCCAAGCACGCTTAGCTGCGGAGTTCTGATGGGATCCGGTGCATTAGTGCTGGTATGATCGCACCCGTCAGTACATGACTCGCGATTCCATTTGTCCTTTCGTTTCGACAATTCGAGTGGATGGCGTGGGACCCACAAGATTTGCTGGCATTTTTTTTCTCGAACCAAAGTGCTCGAGATTGATGTAGAACACAACAACAACAACACCAAACACTCGAAAAACGCATCTTGACTATTTTACGCTCCGTAAATTTCAGCAGCCCGTTTGAGGGTCAAAACGGCTGAATTTGGGGCCGAAAAATCGCGACGTCCTTTAACCGCCCTTGATGGTTTCTAGGGCTTTCCGAAAAGGTGCTGTGGGCGGCGTAGATCCTCACGGTTCAAAAGTTATGGGTTTTCCAAAGCTAGAATCGTTTTAGATCGAAAAACAAAATAGAAAAGGGGTGCAACACGAGGACTTCCCGGGAGGTCACCCATCCTAGTACTACTCTCGCCCAAGCACGCTTAACTGCGGAGTTCTGATGGAATCCGGTGCATTAGTGCTGGTATGATCGCACCCGTCAGTACATGACTCGCGATTCCATTTGTCCTTTCGTTTCGACAATTCGAGTGGATGGCGTGGGACCCACAAGATTTGCTAGCATTTTTTTTCTCGAACCAAAGTGCTCGAGATTGATGTAGAACACAACAACAACAACACCAAACACTCGAAAAACGCATCTTGACTATTTTACGCTCCGTAAATTTCAGCAGCCCGTTTGAGGGTCAAAACGGCTGAATTTGGGGCCGAAAAATCGCGACGTCCTTTAACCGCCCTTGATGGTTTCTAGGGCTTTCCGAAAAGGTGCTGTGGGCGGCGTAGATCCTCACGGTTCAAAAGTTATGGGTTTTCCAAAGCTAGAATCGTTTTAGATCGAAAAACAAAATAGAAAAGGGGTGCAACACGAGGACTTCCCGGGAGGTCACCCATCCTAGTACTACTCTCGCCCAAGCACGCTTAACTGCGGAGTTCTGATGGAATCCGGTGCATTAGTGCTGGTATGATCGCACCCGTCAGTACATGACTCGCGATTCCATTTGTCCTTTCGTTTCGACAATTCGAGTGGATGGCGTGGGACCCACAAGATTTGCTAGCATTTTTTTTCTCGAACCAAAGTGCTCGAGATTGATGTAGAACACAACAATAACAACACCAAACACTCGAAAAACGCATCTTGACTATTTTACGCTCCGTAAATTTCAGCAGCCCGTTTGAGGGTCAAAACGGCTGAATTTGGGGCCGAAAAATCGCGACGTCCTTTAACCGCCCTTGATGGTTTCTAGGGCTTTCCGAAAAGGTGCTGTGGGCGGCGTAGATCCTCACGGTTCAAAAGTTATGGGTTTTCCAAAGCTAGAATCGTTTTAGATCGAAAAACAAAATAGAAAAGGGGTGCAACACGAGGACTTCCCGGGAGGTCACCCATCCTAGTACTACTCTCGCCCAAGCACGCTTAGCTGCGGAGTTCTGATGGATCCGGTGCATTAGTGCTGGTATGATCGCACCCGTCAGTACATGACTCGCGATTCCATTTGTCCTTTCGTTTCGACAATTCGAGTGGATGGCGTGGGACCCACAAGATTTGCTGGCATTTTTTTTCTCGAACCAAAGTGCTCGAGATTGATGTAGAACACAACAATAACAACACCAAACACTCGAAAAACGCATCTTGACTATTTTACGCTCCGTAAATTTCAGCAGCCCGTTTGAGGGTCAAAACGGCTGAATTTGGGGCCGAAAAATCGCGACGTCCTTTAACCGCCCTTGATGGTTTCTAGGGCTTTCCGAAAAGGTGCTGTGGGCGGCGTAGATCCTCACGGTTCAAAAGTTATGGGTTTTCCAAAGCTAGAATCGTTTTAGATCGAAAAACAAAATAGAAAAGGGGTGCAACACGAGGACTTCCCGGGAGGTCACCCATCCTAGTACTACTCTCGCCCAAGCACGCTTAACTGCGGAGTTCTGATGGAATCCGGTGCATTAGTGCTGGTATGATCGCACCCGTCAGTACATGACTCGCGATTCCATTTGTCCTTTCGTTTCGACAATTCGAGTGGATGGCGTGGGACCCACAAGATTTGCTAGCATTTTTTTTCTCGAACCAAAGTGCTCGAGATTGATGTAGAACACAACAACAACAACACCAAACACTCGAAAAACGCATCTTGACTATTTTACGCTCCGTAAATTTCAGCAGCCCGTTTGAGGGTCAAAACGGCTGAATTTGGGGCCGAAAAATCGCGACGTCCTTTAACCGCCCTTGATGGTTTCTAGGGCTTTCCGAAAAGGTGCTGTGGGCGGCGTAGATCCTCACGGTTCAAAAGTTATGGGTTTTCCAAAGCTAGAATCGTTTTAGATCGAAAAACAAAATAGAAAAGGGGTGCAACACGAGGACTTCCCGGGAGGTCACCCATCCTAGTACTACTCTCGCCCAAGCACGCTTAACTGCGGAGTTCTGATGGAATCCGGTGCATTAGTGCTGGTATGATCGCACCCGTCAGTACATGACTCGCGATTCCATTTGTCCTTTCGTTTCGACAATTCGAGTGGATGGCGTGGGACCCACAAGATTTGCTAGCATTTTTTTTCTCGAACCAAAGTGCTCGAGATTGATGTAGAACACAACAATAACAACACCAAACACTCGAAAAACGCATCTTGACTATTTTACGCTCCGTAAATTTCAGCAGCCCGTTTGAGGGTCAAAACGGCTGAATTTGGGGCCGAAAAATCGCGACGTCCTTTAACCGCCCTTGATGGTTTCTAGGGCTTTCCGAAAAGGTGCTGTGGGCGGCGTAGATCCTCACGGTTCAAAAGTTATGGGTTTTCCAAAGCTAGAATCGTTTTAGATCGAAAAACAAAATAGAAAAGGGGTGCAACACGAGGACTTCCCGGGAGGTCACCCATCCTAGTACTACTCTCGCCCAAGCACGCTTAACTGCGGAGTTCTGATGGAATCCGGTGCATTAGTGCTGGTATGATCGCACCCGTCAGTACATGACTCGCGATTCCATTTGTCCTTTCGTTTCGACAATTCGAGTGGATGGCGTGGGACCCACAAGATTTGCTAGCATTTTTTTTCTCGAACCAAAGTGCTCGAGATTGATGTAGAACACAACAACAACAACACCAAACACTCGAAAAACGCATCTTGACTATTTTACGCTCCGTAAATTTCAGCAGCCCGTTTGAGGGTCAAAACGGCTGAATTTGGGGCCGAAAAATCGCGACGTCCTTTAACCGCCCTTGATGGTTTCTAGGGCTTTCCGAAAAGGTGCTGTGGGCGGCGTAGATCCTCACGGTTCAAAAGTTATGGGTTTTCCAAAGCTAGAATCGTTTTAGATCGAAAAACAAAATAGAAAAGGGGTGCAACACGAGGACTTCCCGGGAGGTCACCCATCCTAGTACTACTCTCGCCCAAGCACGCTTAACTGCGGAGTTCTGATGGAATCCGGTGCATTAGTGCTGGTATGATCGCACCCGTCAGTACATGACTCGCGATTCCATTTGTCCTTTCGTTTCGACAATTCGAGTGGATGGCGTGGGACCCACAAGATTTGCTAGCATTTTTTTTCTCGAACCAAAGTGCTCGAGATTGATGTAGAACACAACAATAACAACACCAAACACTCGAAAAACGCATCTTGACTATTTTACGCTCCGTAAATTTCAGCAGCCCGTTTGAGGGTCAAAACGGCTGAATTTGGGGCCGAAAAATCGCGACGTCCTTTAACCGCCCTTGATGGTTTCTAGGGCTTTCCGAAAAGGTGCTGTGGGCGGCGTAGATCCTCACGGTTCAAAAGTTATGGGTTTTCCAAAGCTAGAATCGTTTTAGATCGAAAAACAAAATAGAAAAGGGGTGCAACACGAGGACTTCCCGGGAGGTCACCCATCCTAGTACTACTCTCGCCCAAGCACGCTTAACTGCGGAGTTCTGATGGAATCCGGTGCATTAGTGCTGGTATGATCGCACCCGTCAGTACATGACTCGCGATTCCATTTGTCCTTTCGTTTCGACAATTCGAGTGGATGGCGTGGGACCCACAAGATTTGCTAGCATTTTTTTTCTCGAACCAAAGTGCTCGAGATTGATGTAGAACACAACAACAACAACACCAAACACTCGAAAAACGCATCTTGACTATTTTACGCTCCGTAAATTTCAGCAGCCCGTTTGAGGGTCAAAACGGCTGAATTTGGGGCCGAAAAATCGCGACGTCCTTTAACCGCCCTTGATGGTTTCTAGGGCTTTCCGAAAAGGTGCTGTGGGCGGCGTAGATCCTCACGGTTCAAAAGTTATGGGTTTTCCAAAGCTAGAATCGTTTTAGATCGAAAAACAAAATAGAAAAGGGGTGCAACACGAGGACTTCCCGGGAGGTCACCCATCCTAGTACTACTCTCGCCCAAGCACGCTTAACTGCGGAGTTCTGATGGGATCCGGTGCATTAGTGCTGGTATGATCGCACCCGTCAGTACATGACTCGCGATTCCATTTGTCCTTTCGTTTCGACAATTCGAGTGGATGGCGTGGGACCCACAAGATTTGCTAGCATTTTTTTTCTCGAACCAAAGTGCTCGAGATTGATGTAGAACACAACAACAACAACACCAAACACTCGAAAAACGCATCTTGACTATTTTACGCTCCGTAAATTTCAGCAGCCCGTTTGAGGGTCAAAACGGCTGAATTTGGGGCCGAAAAATCGCGACGTCCTTTAACCGCCCTTGATGGTTTCTAGGGCTTTCCGAAAAGGTGCTGTGGGCGGCGTAGATCCTCACGGTTCAAAAGTTATGGGTTTTCCAAAGCTAGAATCGTTTTAGATCGAAAAACAAAATAGAAAAGGGGTGCAACACGAGGACTTCCCGGGAGGTCACCCATCCTAGTACTACTCTCGCCCAAGCACGCTTAGCTGCGGAGTTCTGATGGAATCCGGTGCATTAGTGCTGGTATGATCGCACCCGTCAGTACATGACTCGCGATTCCATTTGTCCTTTCGTTTCGACAATTCGAGTGGATGGCGTGGGACCCACAAGATTTGCTGGCATTTTTTTTCTCGAACCAAAGTGCTCGAGATTGATGTAGAACACAACAACAACAACACCAAACACTCGAAAAACGCATCTTGACTATTTTACGCTCCGTAAATTTCAGCAGCCCGTTTGAGGGTCAAAACGGCTGAATTTGGGGCCGAAAAATCGCGACGTCCTTTAACCGCCCTTGATGGTTTCTAGGGCTTTCCGAAAAGGTGCTGTGGGCGGCGTAGATCCTCACGGTTCAAAAGTTATGGGTTTTCCAAAGCTAGAATCGTTTTAGATCGAAAAACAAAATAGAAAAGGGGTGCAACACGAGGACTTCCCGGGAGGTCACCCATCCTAGTACTACTCTCGCCCAAGCACGCTTAACTGCGGAGTTCTGATGGAATCCGGTGCATTAGTGCTGGTATGATCGCACCCGTCAGTACATGACTCGCGATTCCATTTGTCCTTTCGTTTCGACAATTCGAGTGGATGGCGTGGGACCCACAAGATTTGCTAGCATTTTTTTTCTCGAACCAAAGTGCTCGAGATTGATGTAGAACACAACAATAACAACACCAAACACTCGAAAAACGCATCTTGACTATTTTACGCTCCGTAAATTTCAGCAGCCCGTTTGAGGGTCAAAACGGCTGAATTTGGGGCCGAAAAATCGCGACGTCCTTTAACCGCCCTTGATGGTTTCTAGGGCTTTCCGAAAAGGTGCTGTGGGCGGCGTAGATCCTCACGGTTCAAAAGTTATGGGTTTTCCAAAGCTAGAATCGTTTTAGATCGAAAAACAAAATAGAAAAGGGGTGCAACACGAGGACTTCCCGGGAGGTCACCCATCCTAGTACTACTCTCGCCCAAGCACGCTTAGCTGCGGAGTTCTGATGGGATCCGGTGCATTAGTGCTGGTATGATCGCACCCGTCAGTACATGACTCGCGATTCCATTTGTCCTTTCGTTTCGACAATTCGAGTGGATGGCGTGGGACCCACAAGATTTGCTGGCATTTTTTTTCTCGAACCAAAGTGCTCGAGATTGATGTAGAACACAACAACAACAACACCAAACACTCGAAAAACGCATCTTGACTATTTTACGCTCCGTAAATTTCAGCAGCCCGTTTGAGGGTCAAAACGGCTGAATTTGGGGCCGAAAAATCGCGACGTCCTTTAACCGCCCTTGATGGTTTCTAGGGCTTTCCGAAAAGGTGCTGTGGGCGGCGTAGATCCTCACGGTTCAAAAGTTATGGGTTTTCCAAAGCTAGAATCGTTTTAGATCGAAAAACAAAATAGAAAAGGGGTGCAACACGAGGACTTCCCGGGAGGTCACCCATCCTAGTACTACTCTCGCCCAAGCACGCTTAACTGCGGAGTTCTGATGGAATCCGGTGCATTAGTGCTGGTATGATCGCACCCGTCAGTACATGACTCGCGATTCCATTTGTCCTTTCGTTTCGACAATTCGAGTGGATGGCGTGGGACCCACAAGATTTGCTAGCATTTTTTTTCTCGAACCAAAGTGCTCGAGATTGATGTAGAACACAACAACAACAACACCAAACACTCGAAAAACGCATCTTGACTATTTTACGCTCCGTAAATTTCAGCAGCCCGTTTGAGGGTCAAAACGGCTGAATTTGGGGCCGAAAAATCGCGACGTCCTTTAACCGCCCTTGATGGTTTCTAGGGCTTTCCGAAAAGGTGCTGTGGGCGGCGTAGATCCTCACGGTTCAAAAGTTATGGGTTTTCCAAAGCTAGAATCGTTTTAGATCGAAAAACAAAATAGAAAAGGGGTGCAACACGAGGACTTCCCGGGAGGTCACCCATCCTAGTACTACTCTCGCCCAAGCACGCTTAACTGCGGAGTTCTGATGGAATCCGGTGCATTAGTGCTGGTATGATCGCACCCGTCAGTACATGACTCGCGATTCCATTTGTCCTTTCGTTTCGACAATTCGAGTGGATGGCGTGGGACCCACAAGATTTGCTAGCATTTTTTTTCTCGAACCAAAGTGCTCGAGATTGATGTAGAACACAACAACAACAACACCAAACACTCGAAAAACGCATCTTGACTATTTTACGCTCCGTAAATTTCAGCAGCCCGTTTGAGGGTCAAAACGGCTGAATTTGGGGCCGAAAAATCGCGACGTCCTTTAACCGCCCTTGATGGTTTCTAGGGCTTTCCGAAAAGGTGCTGTGGGCGGCGTAGATCCTCACGGTTCAAAAGTTATGGGTTTTCCAAAGCTAGAATCGTTTTAGATCGAAAAACAAAATAGAAAAGGGGTGCAACACGAGGACTTCCCGGGAGGTCACCCATCCTAGTACTACTCTCGCCCAAGCACGCTTAACTGCGGAGTTCTGATGGAATCCGGTGCATTAGTGCTGGTATGATCGCACCCGTCAGTACATGACTCGCGATTCCATTTGTCCTTTCGTTTCGACAATTCGAGTGGATGGCGTGGGACCCACAAGATTTGCTAGCATTTTTTTTCTCGAACCAAAGTGCTCGAGATTGATGTAGAACACAACAATAACAACACCAAACACTCGAAAAACGCATCTTGACTATTTTACGCTCCGTAAATTTCAGCAGCCCGTTTGAGGGTCAAAACGGCTGAATTTGGGGCCGAAAAATCGCGACGTCCTTTAACCGCCCTTGATGGTTTCTAGGGCTTTCCGAAAAGGTGCTGTGGGCGGCGTAGATCCTCACGGTTCAAAAGTTATGGGTTTTCCAAAGCTAGAATCGTTTTAGATCGAAAAACAAAATAGAAAAGGGGTGCAACACGAGGACTTCCCGGGAGGTCACCCATCCTAGTACTACTCTCGCCCAAGCACGCTTAACTGCGGAGTTCTGATGGAATCCGGTGCATTAGTGCTGGTATGATCGCACCCGTCAGTACATGACTCGCGATTCCATTTGTCCTTTCGTTTCGACAATTCGAGTGGATGGCGTGGGACCCACAAGATTTGCTAGCATTTTTTTTCTCGAACCAAAGTGCTCGAGATTGATGTAGAACACAACAATAACAACACCAAACACTCGAAAAACGCATCTTGACTATTTTACGCTCCGTAAATTTCAGCAGCCCGTTTGAGGGTCAAAACGGCTGAATTTGGGGCCGAAAAATCGCGACGTCCTTTAACCGCCCTTGATGGTTTCTAGGGCTTTCCGAAAAGGTGCTGTGGGCGGCGTAGATCCTCACGGTTCAAAAGTTATGGGTTTTCCAAAGCTAGAATCGTTTTAGATCGAAAAACAAAATAGAAAAGGGGTGCAACACGAGGACTTCCCGGGAGGTCACCCATCCTAGTACTACTCTCGCCCAAGCACGCTTAACTGCGGAGTTCTGATGGGATCCGGTGCATTAGTGCTGGTATGATCGCACCCGTCAGTACATGACTCGCGATTCCATTTGTCCTTTCGTTTCGACAATTCGAGTGGATGGCGTGGGACCCACAAGATTTGCTGGCATTTTTTTTCTCGAACCAAAGTGCTCGAGATTAATGTAGAACACAACAACAACAACACCAAACACTCGAAAAACGCATCTTGACTATTTTACGCTCCGTAAATTTCAGCAGCCCGTTTGAGGGTCAAAACGGCTGAATTTGGGGCCGAAAAATCGCGACGTCCTTTAACCGCCCTTGATGGTTTCTAGGGCTTTCCGAAAAGGTGCTGTGGGCGGCGTAGATCCTCACGGTTCAAAAGTTATGGGTTTTCCAAAGCTAGAATCGTTTTAGATCGAAAAACAAAATAGAAAAGGGGTGCAACACGAGGACTTCCCGGGAGGTCACCCATCCTAGTACTACTCTCGCCCAAGCACGCTTAACTGCGGAGTTCTGATGGAATCCGGTGCATTAGTGCTGGTATGATCGCACCCGTCAGTACATGACTCGCGATTCCATTTGTCCTTTCGTTTCGACAATTCGAGTGGATGGCGTGGGACCCACAAGATTTGCTAGCATTTTTTTTCTCGAACCAAAGTGCTCGAGATTGATGTAGAACACAACAACAACAACACCAAACACTCGAAAAACGCATCTTGACTATTTTACGCTCCGTAAATTTCAGCAGCCCGTTTGAGGGTCAAAACGGCTGAATTTGGGGCCGAAAAATCGCGACGTCCTTTAACCGCCCTTGATGGTTTCTAGGGCTTTCCGAAAAGGTGCTGTGGGCGGCGTAGATCCTCACGGTTCAAAAGTTATGGGTTTTCCAAAGCTAGAATCGTTTTAGATCGAAAAACAAAATAGAAAAGGGGTGCAACACGAGGACTTCCCGGGAGGTCACCCATCCTAGTACTACTCTCGCCCAAGCACGCTTAACTGCGGAGTTCTGATGGAATCCGGTGCATTAGTGCTGGTATGATCGCACCCGTCAGTACATGACTCGCGATTCCATTTGTCCTTTCGTTTCGACAATTCGAGTGGATGGCGTGGGACCCACAAGATTTGCTAGCATTTTTTTTCTCGAACCAAAGTGCTCGAGATTGATGTAGAACACAACAATAACAACACCAAACACTCGAAAAACGCATCTTGACTATTTTACGCTCCGTAAATTTCAGCAGCCCGTTTGAGGGTCAAAACGGCTGAATTTGGGGCCGAAAAATCGCGACGTCCTTTAACCGCCCTTGATGGTTTCTAGGGCTTTCCGAAAAGGTGCTGTGGGCGGCGTAGATCCTCACGGTTCAAAAGTTATGGGTTTTCCAAAGCTAGAATCGTTTTAGATCGAAAAACAAAATAGAAAAGGGGTGCAACACGAGGACTTCCCGGGAGGTCACCCATCCTAGTACTACTCTCGCCCAAGCACGCTTAACTGCGGAGTTCTGATGGGATCCGGTGCATTAGTGCTGGTATGATCGCACCCGTCAGTACATGACTCGCGATTCCATTTGTCCTTTCGTTTCGACAATTCGAGTGGATGGCGTGGGACCCACAAGATTTGCTAGCATTTTTTTTCTCGAACCAAAGTGCTCGAGATTGATGTAGAACACAACAATAACAACACCAAACACTCGAAAAACGCATCTTGACTATTTTACGCTCCGTAAATTTCAGCAGCCCGTTTGAGGGTCAAAACGGCTGAATTTGGGGCCGAAAAATCGCGACGTCCTTTAACCGCCCTTGATGGTTTCTAGGGCTTTCCGAAAAGGTGCTGTGGGCGGCGTAGATCCTCACGGTTCAAAAGTTATGGGTTTTCCAAAGCTAGAATCGTTTTAGATCGAAAAACAAAATAGAAAAGGGGTGCAACACGAGGACTTCCCGGGAGGTCACCCATCCTAGTACTACTCTCGCCCAAGCACGCTTAACTGCGGAGTTCTGATGGAATCCGGTGCATTAGTGCTGGTATGATCGCACCCGTCAGTACATGACTCGCGATTCCATTTGTCCTTTCGTTTCGACAATTCGAGTGGATGGCGTGGGACCCACAAGATTTGCTAGCATTTTTTTTCTCGAACCAAAGTGCTCGAGATTGATGTAGAACACAACAAACAACACCAAACACTCGAAAAACGCATCTTGACTATTTTACGCTCCGTAAATTTCAGCAGCCCGTTTGAGGGTCAAAACGGCTGAATTTGGGGCCGAAAAATCGCGACGTCCTTTAACCGCCCTTGATGGTTTCTAGGGCTTTCCGAAAAGGTGCTGTGGGCGGCGTAGATCCTCACGGTTCAAAAGTTATGGGTTTTCCAAAGCTAGAATCGTTTTAGATCGAAAAACAAAATAGAAAAGGGGTGCAACACGAGGACTTCCCGGGAGGTCACCCATCCTAGTACTACTCTCGCCCAAGCACGCTTAACTGCGGAGTTCTGATGGAATCCGGTGCATTAGTGCTGGTATGATCGCACCCGTCAGTACATGACTCGCGATTCCATTTGTCCTTTCGTTTCGACAATTCGAGTGGATGGCGTGGGACCCACAAGATTTGCTAGCATTTTTTTTCTCGAACCAAAGTGCTCGAGATTGATGTAGAACACAACAACAACAACACCAAACACTCGAAAAACGCATCTTGACTATTTTACGCTCCGTAAATTTCAGCAGCCCGTTTGAGGGTCAAAACGGCTGAATTTGGGGCCGAAAAATCGCGACGTCCTTTAACCGCCCTTGATGGTTTCTAGGGCTTTCCGAAAAGGTGCTGTGGGCGGCGTAGATCCTCACGGTTCAAAAGTTATGGGTTTTCCAAAGCTAGAATCGTTTTAGATCGAAAAACAAAATAGAAAAGGGGTGCAACACGAGGACTTCCCGGGAGGTCACCCATCCTAGTACTACTCTCGCCCAAGCACGCTTAACTGCGGAGTTCTGATGGAATCCGGTGCATTAGTGCTGGTATGATCGCACCCGTCAGTACATGACTCGCGATTCCATTTGTCCTTTCGTTTCGACAATTCGAGTGGATGGCGTGGGACCCACAAGATTTGCTAGCATTTTTTTTCTCGAACCAAAGTGCTCGAGATTGATGTAGAACACAACAATAACAACACCAAACACTCGAAAAACGCATCTTGACTATTTTACGCTCCGTAAATTTCAGCAGCCCGTTTGAGGGTCAAAACGGCTGAATTTGGGGCCGAAAAATCGCGACGTCCTTTAACCGCCCTTGATGGTTTCTAGGGCTTTCCGAAAAGGTGCTGTGGGCGGCGTAGATCCTCACGGTTCAAAAGTTATGGGTTTTCCAAAGCTAGAATCGTTTTAGATCGAAAAACAAAATAGAAAAGGGGTGCAACACGAGGACTTCCCGGGAGGTCACCCATCCTAGTACTACTCTCGCCCAAGCACGCTTAACTGCGGAGTTCTGATGGAATCCGGTGCATTAGTGCTGGTATGATCGCACCCGTCAGTACATGACTCGCGATTCCATTTGTCCTTTCGTTTCGACAATTCGAGTGGATGGCGTGGGACCCACAAGATTTGCTAGCATTTTTTTTCTCGAACCAAAGTGCTCGAGATTGATGTAGAACACAACAATAACAACACCAAACACTCGAAAAACGCATCTTGACTATTTTACGCTCCGTAAATTTCAGCAGCCCGTTTGAGGGTCAAAACGGCTGAATTTGGGGCCGAAAAATCGCGACGTCCTTTAACCGCCCTTGATGGTTTCTAGGGCTTTCCGAAAAGGTGCTGTGGGCGGCGTAGATCCTCACGGTTCAAAAGTTATGGGTTTTCCAAAGCTAGAATCGTTTTAGATCGAAAAACAAAATAGAAAAGGGGTGCAACACGAGGACTTCCCGGGAGGTCACCCATCCTAGTACTACTCTCGCCCAAGCACGCTTAACTGCGGAGTTCTGGTATGATCGCACCCGTCAGTACATGACTCGCGATTCCATTTGTCCTTTCGTTTCGACAATTCGAGTGGATGGCGTGGGACCCACAAGATTTGCTAGCATTTTTTTTCTCGAACCAAAGTGCTCGAGATTGATGTAGAACACAACAATAACAACACCAAACACTCGAAAAACGCATCTTGACTATTTTACGCTCCGTAAATTTCAGCAGCCCGTTTGAGGGTCAAAACGGCTGAATTTGGGGCCGAAAAATCGCGACGTCCTTTAACCGCCCTTGATGGTTTCTAGGGCTTTCCGAAAAGGTGCTGTGGGCGGCGTAGATCCTCACGGTTCAAAAGTTATGGGTTTTCCAAAGCTAGAATCGTTTTAGATCGAAAAACAAAATAGAAAAGGGGTGCAACACGAGGACTTCCCGGGAGGTCACCCATCCTAGTACTACTCTCGCCCAAGCACGCTTAGCTGCGGAGTTCTGATGGGATCCGGTGCATTAGTGCTGGTATGATCGCACCCGTCAGTACATGACTCGCGATTCCATTTGTCCTTTCGTTTCGACAATTCGAGTGGATGGCGTGGGACCCACAAGATTTGCTGGCATTTTTTTTCTCGAACCAAAGTGCTCGAGATTGATGTAGAACACAACAACAACAACACCAAACACTCGAAAAACGCATCTTGACTATTTTACGCTCCGTAAATTTCAGCAGCCCGTTTGAGGGTCAAAACGGCTGAATTTGGGGCCGAAAAATCGCGACGTCCTTTAACCGCCCTTGATGGTTTCTAGGGCTTTCCGAAAAGGTGCTGTGGGCGGCGTAGATCCTCACGGTTCAAAAGTTATGGGTTTTCCAAAGCTAGAATCGTTTTAGATCGAAAAACAAAATAGAAAAGGGGTGCAACACGAGGACTTCCCGGGAGGTCACCCATCCTAGTACTACTCTCGCCCAAGCACGCTTAACTGCGGAGTTCTGATGGAATCCGGTGCATTAGTGCTGGTATGATCGCACCCGTCAGTACATGACTCGCGATTCCATTTGTCCTTTCGTTTCGACAATTCGAGTGGATGGCGTGGGACCCACAAGATTTGCTAGCATTTTTTTTCTCGAACCAAAGTGCTCGAGATTGATGTAGAACACAACAATAACAACACCAAACACTCGAAAAACGCATCTTGACTATTTTACGCTCCGTAAATTTCAGCAGCCCGTTTGAGGGTCAAAACGGCTGAATTTGGGGCCGAAAAATCGCGACGTCCTTTAACCGCCCTTGATGGTTTCTAGGGCTTTCCGAAAAGGTGCTGTGGGCGGCGTAGATCCTCACGGTTCAAAAGTTATGGGTTTTCCAAAGCTAGAATCGTTTTAGATCGAAAAACAAAATAGAAAAGGGGTGCAACACGAGGACTTCCCGGGAGGTCACCCATCCTAGTACTACTCTCGCCCAAGCACGCTTAACTGCGGAGTTCTGATGGAATCCGGTGCATTAGTGCTGGTATGATCGCACCCGTCAGTACATGACTCGCGATTCCATTTGTCCTTTCGTTTCGACAATTCGAGTGGATGGCGTGGGACCCACAAGATTTGCTAGCATTTTTTTTCTCGAACCAAAGTGCTCGAGATTGATGTAGAACACAACAATAACAACACCAAACACTCGAAAAACGCATCTTGACTATTTTACGCTCCGTAAATTTCAGCAGCCCGTTTGAGGGTCAAAACGGCTGAATTTGGGGCCGAAAAATCGCGACGTCCTTTAACCGCCCTTGATGGTTTCTAGGGCTTTCCGAAAAGGTGCTGTGGGCGGCGTAGATCCTCACGGTTCAAAAGTTATGGGTTTTCCAAAGCTAGAATCGTTTTAGATCGAAAAACAAAATAGAAAAGGGGTGCAACACGAGGACTTCCCGGGAGGTCACCCATCCTAGTACTACTCTCGCCCAAGCACGCTTAACTGCGGAGTTCTGATGGAATCCGGTGCATTAGTGCTGGTATGATCGCACCCGTCAGTACATGACTCGCGATTCCATTTGTCCTTTCGTTTCGACAATTCGAGTGGATGGCGTGGGACCCACAAGATTTGCTAGCATTTTTTTTCTCGAACCAAAGTGCTCGAGATTGATGTAGAACACAACAATAACAACACCAAACACTCGAAAAACGCATCTTGACTATTTTACGCTCCGTAAATTTCAGCAGCCCGTTTGAGGGTCAAAACGGCTGAATTTGGGGCCGAAAAATCGCGACGTCCTTTAACCGCCCTTGATGGTTTCTAGGGCTTTCCGAAAAGGTGCTGTGGGCGGCGTAGATCCTCACGGTTCAAAAGTTATGGGTTTTCCAAAGCTAGAATCGTTTTAGATCGAAAAACAAAATAGAAAAGGGGTGCAACACGAGGACTTCCCGGGAGGTCACCCATCCTAGTACTACTCTCGCCCAAGCACGCTTAGCTGCGGAGTTCTGATGGGATCCGGTGCATTAGTGCTGGTATGATCGCACCCGTCAGTACATGACTCGCGATTCCATTTGTCCTTTCGTTTCGACAATTCGAGTGGATGGCGTGGGACCCACAAGATTTGCTGGCATTTTTTTTCTCGAACCAAAGTGCTCGAGATTGATGTAGAACACAACAACAACAACACCAAACACTCGAAAAACGCATCTTGACTATTTTACGCTCCGTAAATTTCAGCAGCCCGTTTGAGGGTCAAAACGGCTGAATTTGGGGCCGAAAAATCGCGACGTCCTTTAACCGCCCTTGATGGTTTCTAGGGCTTTCCGAAAAGGTGCTGTGGGCGGCGTAGATCCTCACGGTTCAAAAGTTATGGGTTTTCCAAAGCTAGAATCGTTTTAGATCGAAAAACAAAATAGAAAAGGGGTGCAACACGAGGACTTCCCGGGAGGTCACCCATCCTAGTACTACTCTCGCCCAAGCACGCTTAACTGCGGAGTTCTGATGGAATCCGGTGCATTAGTGCTGGTATGATCGCACCCGTCAGTACATGACTCGCGATTCCATTTGTCCTTTCGTTTCGACAATTCGAGTGGATGGCGTGGGACCCACAAGATTTGCTAGCATTTTTTTTCTCGAACCAAAGTGCTCGAGATTGATGTAGAACACAACAATAACAACACCAAACACTCGAAAAACGCATCTTGACTATTTTACGCTCCGTAAATTTCAGCAGCCCGTTTGAGGGTCAAAACGGCTGAATTTGGGGCCGAAAAATCGCGACGTCCTTTAACCGCCCTTGATGGTTTCTAGGGCTTTCCGAAAAGGTGCTGTGGGCGGCGTAGATCCTCACGGTTCAAAAGTTATGGGTTTTCCAAAGCTAGAATCGTTTTAGATCGAAAAACAAAATAGAAAAGGGGTGCAACACGAGGACTTCCCGGGAGGTCACCCATCCTAGTACTACTCTCGCCCAAGCACGCTTAACTGCGGAGTTCTGATGGAATCCGGTGCATTAGTGCTGGTATGATCGCACCCGTCAGTACATGACTCGCGATTCCATTTGTCCTTTCGTTTCGACAATTCGAGTGGATGGCGTGGGACCCACAAGATTTGCTGGCATTTTTTTTCTCGAACCAAAGTGCTCGAGATTGATGTAGAACACAACAATAACAACACCAAACACTCGAAAAACGCATCTTGACTATTTTACGCTCCGTAAATTTCAGCAGCCCGTTTGAGGGTCAAAACGGCTGAATTTGGGGCCGAAAAATCGCGACGTCCTTTAACCGCCCTTGATGGTTTCTAGGGCTTTCCGAAAAGGTGCTGTGGGCGGCGTAGATCCTCACGGTTCAAAAGTTATGGGTTTTCCAAAGCTAGAATCGTTTTAGATCGAAAAACAAAATAGAAAAGGGGTGCAACACGAGGACTTCCCGGGAGGTCACCCATCCTAGTACTACTCTCGCCCAAGCACGCTTAACTGCGGAGTTCTGATGGAATCCGGTGCATTAGTGCTGGTATGATCGCACCCGTCAGTACATGACTCGCGATTCCATTTGTCCTTTCGTTTCGACAATTCGAGTGGATGGCGTGGGACCCACAAGATTTGCTAGCATTTTTTTTCTCGAACCAAAGTGCTCGAGATTGATGTAGAACACAACAATAACAACACCAAACACTCGAAAAACGCATCTTGACTATTTTACGCTCCGTAAATTTCAGCAGCCCGTTTGAGGGTCAAAACGGCTGAATTTGGGGCCGAAAAATCGCGACGTCCTTTAACCGCCCTTGATGGTTTCTAGGGCTTTCCAAAAAGGTGCTGTGGGCGGCGTAGATCCTCACGGTTCAAAAGTTATGGGTTTTCCAAAGCTAGAATCGTTTTAGATCGAAAAACAAAATAGAAAAGGGGTGCAACACGAGGACTTCCCGGGAGGTCACCCATCCTAGTACTACTCTCGCCCAAGCACGCTTAGCTGCGGAGTTCTGATGGGATCCGGTGCATTAGTGCTGGTATGATCGCACCCGTCAGTACATGACTCGCGATTCCATTTGTCCTTTCGTTTCGACAATTCGAGTGGATGGCGTGGGACCCACAAGATTTGCTGGCATTTTTTTTCTCGAACCAAAGTGCTCGAGATTGATGTAGAACACAACAACAACAACACCAAACACTCGAAAAACACATCTTGACTATTTTACGCTCCGTAAATTTCAGCAGCCCGTTTGAGGGTCAAAACGGCTGAATTTGGGGCCGAAAAATCGCGACGTCCTTTAACCGCCCTTGATGGTTTCTAGGGCTTTCCGAAAAGGTGCTGTGGGCGGCGTAGATCCTCACGGTTCAAAAGTTATGGGTTTTCCAAAGCTAGAATCGTTTTAGATCGAAAAACAAAATAGAAAAGGGGTGCAACACGAGGACTTCCCGGGAGGTCACCCATCCTAGTACTACTCTCGCCCAAGCACGCTTAACTGCGGAGTTCTGATGGAATCCGGTGCATTAGTGCTGGTATGATCGCACCCGTCAGTACATGACTCGCGATTCCATTTGTCCTTTCGTTTCGACAATTCGAGTGGATGGCGTGGGACCCACAAGATTTGCTAGCATTTTTTTTCTCGAACCAAAGTGCTCGAGATTGATGTAGAACACAACAATAACAACACCAAACACTCGAAAAACGCATCTTGACTATTTTACGCTCCGTAAATTTCAGCAGCCCGTTTGAGGGTCAAAACGGCTGAATTTGGGGCCGAAAAATCGCGACGTCCTTTAACCGCCCTTGATGGTTTCTAGGGCTTTCCGAAAAGGTGCTGTGGGCGGCGTAGATCCTCACGGTTCAAAAGTTATGGGTTTTCCAAAGCTAGAATCGTTTTAGATCGAAAAACAAAATAGAAAAGGGGTGCAACACGAGGACTTCCCGGGAGGTCACCCATCCTAGTACTACTCTCGCCCAAGCACGCTTAGCTGCGGAGTTCTGATGGGATCCGGTGCATTAGTGCTGGTATGATCGCACCCGTCAGTACATGACTCGCGATTCCATTTGTCCTTTCGTTTCGACAATTCGAGTGGATGGCGTGGGACCCACAAGATTTGCTGGCATTTTTTTTCTCGAACCAAAGTGCTCGAGATTGATGTAGAACACAACAACAACAACACCAAACACTCGAAAAACACATCTTGACTATTTTACGCTCCGTAAATTTCAGCAGCCCGTTTGAGGGTCAAAACGGCTGAATTTGGGGCCGAAAAATCGCGACGTCCTTTAACCGCCCTTGATGGTTTCTAGGGCTTTCCGAAAAGGTGCTGTGGGCGGCGTAGATCCTCACGGTTCAAAAGTTATGGGTTTTCCAAAGCTAGAATCGTTTTAGATCGAAAAACAAAATAGAAAAGGGGTGCAACACGAGGACTTCCCGGGAGGTCACCCATCCTAGTACTACTCTCGCCCAAGCACGCTTAACTGCGGAGTTCTGATGGAATCCGGTGCATTAGTGCTGGTATGATCGCACCCGTCAGTACATGACTCGCGATTCCATTTGTCCTTTCGTTTCGACAATTCGAGTGGATGGCGTGGGACCCACAAGATTTGCTAGCATTTTTTTTCTCGAACCAAAGTGCTCGAGATTGATGTAGAACACAACAATAACAACACCAAACACTCGAAAAACGCATCTTGACTATTTTACGCTCCGTAAATTTCAGCAGCCCGTTTGAGGGTCAAAACGGCTGAATTTGGGGCCGAAAAATCGCGACGTCCTTTAACCGCCCTTGATGGTTTCTAGGGCTTTCCAAAAGGTGCTGTGGGCGGCGTAGATCCTCACGGTTCAAAAGTTATGGGTTTTCCAAAGCTAGAATCGTTTTAGATCGAAAAACAAAATAGAAAAGGGGTGCAACACGAGGACTTCCCGGGAGGTCACCCATCCTAGTACTACTCTCGCCCAAGCACGCTTAGCTGCGGAGTTCTGATGGGATCCGGTGCATTAGTGCTGGTATGATCGCACCCGTCAGTACATGACTCGCGATTCCATTTGTCCTTTCGTTTCGACAATTCGAGTGGATGGCGTGGGACCCACAAGATTTGCTGGCATTTTTTTTCTCGAACCAAAGTGCTCGAGATTGATGTAGAACACAACAACAACAACACCAAACACTCGAAAAACACATCTTGACTATTTTACGCTCCGTAAATTTCAGCAGCCCGTTTGAGGGTCAAAACGGCTGAATTTGGGGCCGAAAAATCGCGACGTCCTTTAACCGCCCTTGATGGTTTCTAGGGCTTTCCGAAAAGGTGCTGTGGGCGGCGTAGATCCTCACGGTTCAAAAGTTATGGGTTTTCCAAAGCTAGAATCGTTTTAGATCGAAAAACAAAATAGAAAAGGGGTGCAACACGAGGACTTCCCGGGAGGTCACCCATCCTAGTACTACTCTCGCCCAAGCACGCTTAACTGCGGAGTTCTGATGGAATCCGGTGCATTAGTGCTGGTATGATCGCACCCGTCAGTACATGACTCGCGATTCCATTTGTCCTTTCGTTTCGACAATTCGAGTGGATGGCGTGGGACCCACAAGATTTGCTAGCATTTTTTTTCTCGAACCAAAGTGCTCGAGATTGATGTAGAACACAACAATAACAACACCAAACACTCGAAAAACGCATCTTGACTATTTTACGCTCCGTAAATTTCAGCAGCCCGTTTGAGGGTCAAAACGGCTGAATTTGGGGCCGAAAAATCGCGACGTCCTTTAACCGCCCTTGATGGTTTCTAGGGCTTTCCGAAAAGGTGCTGTGGGCGGCGTAGATCCTCACGGTTCAAAAGTTATGGGTTTTCCAAAGCTAGAATCGTTTTAGATCGAAAAACAAAATAGAAAAGGGGTGCAACACGAGGACTTCCCGGGAGGTCACCCATCCTAGTACTACTCTCGCCCAAGCACGCTTAGCTGCGGAGTTCTGATGGGATCCGGTGCATTAGTGCTGGTATGATCGCACCCGTCAGTACATGACTCGCGATTCCATTTGTCCTTTCGTTTCGACAATTCGAGTGGATGGCGTGGGACCCACAAGATTTGCTGGCATTTTTTTTCTCGAACCAAAGTGCTCGAGATTGATGTAGAACACAACAACAACAACACCAAACACTCGAAAAACACATCTTGACTATTTTACGCTCCGTAAATTTCAGCAGCCCGTTTGAGGGTCAAAACGGCTGAATTTGGGGCCGAAAAATCGCGACGTCCTTTAACCGCCCTTGATGGTTTCTAGGGCTTTCCGAAAAGGTGCTGTGGGCGGCGTAGATCCTCACGGTTCAAAAGTTATGGGTTTTCCAAAGCTAGAATCGTTTTAGATCGAAAAACAAAATAGAAAAGGGGTGCAACACGAGGACTTCCCGGGAGGTCACCCATCCTAGTACTACTCTCGCCCAAGCACGCTTAACTGCGGAGTTCTGATGGAATCCGGTGCATTAGTGCTGGTATGATCGCACCCGTCAGTACATGACTCGCGATTCCATTTGTCCTTTCGTTTCGACAATTCGAGTGGATGGCGTGGGACCCACAAGATTTGCTAGCATTTTTTTTCTCGAACCAAAGTGCTCGAGATTGATGTAGAACACAACAATAACAACACCAAACACTCGAAAAACGCATCTTGACTATTTTACGCTCCGTAAATTTCAGCAGCCCGTTTGAGGGTCAAAACGGCTGAATTTGGGGCCGAAAAATCGCGACGTCCTTTAACCGCCCTTGATGGTTTCTAGGGCTTTCCGAAAAGGTGCTGTGGGCGGCGTAGATCCTCACGGTTCAAAAGTTATGGGTTTTCCAAAGCTAGAATCGTTTTAGATCGAAAAACAAAATAGAAAAGGGGTGCAACACGAGGACTTCCCGGGAGGTCACCCATCCTAGTACTACTCTCGCCCAAGCACGCTTAACTGCGGAGTTCTGATGGAATCCGGTGCATTAGTGCTGGTATGATCGCACCCGTCAGTACATGACTCGCGATTCCATTTGTCCTTTCGTTTCGACAATTCGAGTGGATGGCGTGGGACCCACAAGATTTGCTAGCATTTTTTTTCTCGAACCAAAGTGCTCGAGATTGATGTAGAACACAACAATAACAACACCAAACACTCGAAAAACGCATCTTGACTATTTTACGCTCCGTAAATTTCAGCAGCCCGTTTGAGGGTCAAAACGGCTGAATTTGGGGCCGAAAAATCGCGACGTCCTTTAACCGCCCTTGATGGTTTCTAGGGCTTTCCGAAAAGGTGCTGTGGGCGGCGTAGATCCTCACGGTTCAAAAGTTATGGGTTTTCCAAAGCTAGAATCGTTTTAGATCGAAAAACAAAATAGAAAAGGGGTGCAACACGAGGACTTCCCGGGAGGTCACCCATCCTAGTACTACTCTCGCCCAAGCACGCTTAACTGCGGAGTTCTGATGGGATCCGGTGCATTAGTGCTGGTATGATCGCACCCGTCAGTACATGACTCGCGATTCCATTTGTCCTTTCGTTTCGACAATTCGAGTGGATGGCGTGGGACCCACAAGATTTGCTAGCATTTTTTTTCTCGAACCAAAGTGCTCGAGATTGATGTAGAACACAACAATAACAACACCAAACACTCGAAAAACGCATCTTGACTATTTTACGCTCCGTAAATTTCAGCAGCCCGTTTGAGGGTCAAAACGGCTGAATTTGGGGCCGAAAAATCGCGACGTCCTTTAACCGCCCTTGATGGTTTCTAGGGCTTTCCGAAAAGGTGCTGTGGGCGGCGTAGATCCTCACGGTTCAAAAGTTATGGGTTTTCCAAAGCTAGAATCGTTTTAGATCGAAAAACAAAATAGAAAAGGGGTGCAACACGAGGACTTCCCGGGAGGTCACCCATCCTAGTACTACTCTCGCCCAAGCACGCTTAACTGCGGAGTTCTGATGGATCCGGTGCATTAGTGCTGGTATGATCGCACCCGTCAGTACATGACTCGCGATTCCATTTGTCCTTTCGTTTCGACAATTCGAGTGGATGGCGTGGGACCCACAAGATTTGCTAGCATTTTTTTTCTCGAACCAAAGTGCTCGAGATTGATGTAGAACACAACAACAACAACACCAAACACTCGAAAAACGCATCTTGACTATTTTACGCTCCGTAAATTTCAGCAGCCCGTTTGAGGGTCAAAACGGCTGAATTTGGGGCCGAAAAATCGCGACGTCCTTTAACCGCCCTTGATGGTTTCTAGGGCTTTCCGAAAAGGTGCTGTGGGCGGCGTAGATCCTCACGGTTCAAAAGTTATGGGTTTTCCAAAGCTAGAATCGTTTTAGATCGAAAAACAAAATAGAAAAGGGGTGCAACACGAGGACTTCCCGGGAGGTCACCCATCCTAGTACTACTCTCGCCCAAGCACGCTTAACTGCGGAGTTCTGATGGAATCCGGTGCATTAGTGCTGGTATGATCGCACCCGTCAGTACATGACTCGCGATTCCATTTGTCCTTTCGTTTCGACAATTCGAGTGGATGGCGTGGGACCCACAAGATTTGCTAGCATTTTTTTTCTCGAACCAAAGTGCTCGAGATTGATGTAGAACACAACAATAACAACACCAAACACTCGAAAAACGCATCTTGACTATTTTACGCTCCGTAAATTTCAGCAGCCCGTTTGAGGGTCAAAACGGCTGAATTTGGGGCCGAAAAATCGCGACGTCCTTTAACCGCCCTTGATGGTTTCTAGGGCTTTCCGAAAAGGTGCTGTGGGCGGCGTAGATCCTCACGGTTCAAAAGTTATGGGTTTTCCAAAGCTAGAATCGTTTTAGATCGAAAAACAAAATAGAAAAGGGGTGCAACACGAGGACTTCCCGGGAGGTCACCCATCCTAGTACTACTCTCGCCCAAGCACGCTTAACTGCGGAGTTCTGGTATGATCGCACCCGTCAGTACATGACTCGCGATTCCATTTGTCCTTTCGTTTCGACAATTCGAGTGGATGGCGTGGGACCCACAAGATTTGCTGGCATTTTTTTTCTCGAACCAAAGTGCTCGAGATTGATGTAGAACACAACAACAACAACACCAAACACTCGAAAAACGCATCTTGACTATTTTACGCTCCGTAAATTTCAGCAGCCCGTTTGAGGGTCAAAACGGCTGAATTTGGGGCCGAAAAATCGCGACGTCCTTTAACCGCCCTTGATGGTTTCTAGGGCTTTCCGAAAAGGTGCTGTGGGCGGCGTAGATCCTCACGGTTCAAAAGTTATGGGTTTTCCAAAGCTAGAATCGTTTTAGATCGAAAAACAAAATAGAAAAGGGGTGCAACACGAGGACTTCCCGGGAGGTCACCCATCCTAGTACTACTCTCGCCCAAGCACGCTTAACTGCGGAGTTCTGATGGAATCCGGTGCATTAGTGCTGGTATGATCGCACCCGTCAGTACATGACTCGCGATTCCATTTGTCCTTTCGTTTCGACAATTCGAGTGGATGGCGTGGGACCCACAAGATTTGCTAGCATTTTTTTTCTCGAACCAAAGTGCTCGAGATTGATGTAGAACACAACAACAACAACACCAAACACTCGAAAAACGCATCTTGACTATTTTACGCTCCGTAAATTTCAGCAGCCCGTTTGAGGGTCAAAACGGCTGAATTTGGGGCCGAAAAATCGCGACGTCCTTTAACCGCCCTTGATGGTTTCTAGGGCTTTCCGAAAAGGTGCTGTGGGCGGCGTAGATCCTCACGGTTCAAAAGTTATGGGTTTTCCAAAGCTAGAATCGTTTTAGATCGAAAAACAAAATAGAAAAGGGGTGCAACACGAGGACTTCCCGGGAGGTCACCCATCCTAGTACTACTCTCGCCCAAGCACGCTTAGCTGCGGAGTTCTGATGGGATCCGGTGCATTAGTGCTGGTATGATCGCACCCGTCAGTACATGACTCGCGATTCCATTTGTCCTTTCGTTTCGACAATTCGAGTGGATGGCGTGGGACCCACAAGATTTGCTGGCATTTTTTTTCTCGAACCAAAGTGCTCGAGATTGATGTAGAACACAACAACAACAACACCAAACACTCGAAAAACACATCTTGACTATTTTACGCTCCGTAAATTTCAGCAGCCCGTTTGAGGGTCAAAACGGCTGAATTTGGGGCCGAAAAATCGCGACGTCCTTTAACCGCCCTTGATGGTTTCTAGGGCTTTCCGAAAAGGTGCTGTGGGCGGCGTAGATCCTCACGGTTCAAAAGTTATGGGTTTTCCAAAGCTAGAATCGTTTTAGATCGAAAAACAAAATAGAAAAGGGGTGCAACACGAGGACTTCCCGGGAGGTCACCCATCCTAGTACTACTCTCGCCCAAGCACGCTTAACTGCGGAGTTCTGATGGAATCCGGTGCATTAGTGCTGGTATGATCGCACCCGTCAGTACATGACTCGCGATTCCATTTGTCCTTTCGTTTCGACAATTCGAGTGGATGGCGTGGGACCCACAAGATTTGCTAGCATTTTTTTTCTCGAACCAAAGTGCTCGAGATTGATGTAGAACACAACAATAACAACACCAAACACTCGAAAAACGCATCTTGACTATTTTACGCTCCGTAAATTTCAGCAGCCCGTTTGAGGGTCAAAACGGCTGAATTTGGGGCCGAAAAATCGCGACGTCCTTTAACCGCCCTTGATGGTTTCTAGGGCTTTCCAAAAGGTGCTGTGGGCGGCGTAGATCCTCACGGTTCAAAAGTTATGGGTTTTCCAAAGCTAGAATCGTTTTAGATCGAAAAACAAAATAGAAAAGGGGTGCAACACGAGGACTTCCCGGGAGGTCACCCATCCTAGTACTACTCTCGCCCAAGCACGCTTAGCTGCGGAGTTCTGATGGGATCCGGTGCATTAGTGCTGGTATGATCGCACCCGTCAGTACATGACTCGCGATTCCATTTGTCCTTTCGTTTCGACAATTCGAGTGGATGGCGTGGGACCCACAAGATTTGCTGGCATTTTTTTTCTCGAACCAAAGTGCTCGAGATTGATGTAGAACACAACAACAACAACACCAAACACTCGAAAAACGCATCTTGACTATTTTACGCTCCGTAAATTTCAGCAGCCCGTTTGAGGGTCAAAACGGCTGAATTTGGGGCCGAAAAATCGCGACGTCCTTTAACCGCCCTTGATGGTTTCTAGGGCTTTCCGAAAAGGTGCTGTGGGCGGCGTAGATCCTCACGGTTCAAAAGTTATGGGTTTTCCAAAGCTAGAATCGTTTTAGATCGAAAAACAAAATAGAAAAGGGGTGCAACACGAGGACTTCCCGGGAGGTCACCCATCCTAGTACTACTCTCGCCCAAGCACGCTTAACTGCGGAGTTCTGGTATGATCGCACCCGTCAGTACATGACTCGCGATTCCATTTGTCCTTTCGTTTCGACAATTCGAGTGGATGGCGTGGGACCCACAAGATTTGCTAGCATTTTTTTTCTCGAACCAAAGTGCTCGAGATTGATGTAGAACACAACAATAACAACACCAAACACTCGAAAAACGCATCTTGACTATTTTACGCTCCGTAAATTTCAGCAGCCCGTTTGAGGGTCAAAACGGCTGAATTTGGGGCCGAAAAATCGCGACGTCCTTTAACCGCCCTTGATGGTTTCTAGGGCTTTCCGAAAAGGTGCTGTGGGCGGCGTAGATCCTCACGGTTCAAAAGTTATGGGTTTTCCAAAGCTAGAATCGTTTTAGATCGAAAAACAAAATAGAAAAGGGGTGCAACACGAGGACTTCCCGGGAGGTCACCCATCCTAGTACTACTCTCGCCCAAGCACGCTTAACTGCGGAGTTCTGATGGAATCCGGTGCATTAGTGCTGGTATGATCGCACCCGTCAGTACATGACTCGCGATTCCATTTGTCCTTTCGTTTCGACAATTCGAGTGGATGGCGTGGGACCCACAAGATTTGCTAGCATTTTTTTTCTCGAACCAAAGTGCTCGAGATTGATGTAGAACACAACAATAACAACACCAAACACTCGAAAAACGCATCTTGACTATTTTACGCTCCGTAAATTTCAGCAGCCCGTTTGAGGGTCAAAACGGCTGAATTTGGGGCCGAAAAATCGCGACGTCCTTTAACCGCCCTTGATGGTTTCTAGGGCTTTCCAAAAGGTGCTGTGGGCGGCGTAGATCCTCACGGTTCAAAAGTTATGGGTTTTCCAAAGCTAGAATCGTTTTAGATCGAAAAACAAAATAGAAAAGGGGTGCAACACGAGGACTTCCCGGGAGGTCACCCATCCTAGTACTACTCTCGCCCAAGCACGCTTAACTGCGGAGTTCTGATGGATCCGGTGCATTAGTGCTGGTATGATCGCACCCGTCAGTACATGACTCGCGATTCCATTTGTCCTTTCGTTTCGACAATTCGAGTGGATGGCGTGGGACCCACAAGATTTGCTGGCATTTTTTTTCTCGAACCAAAGTGCTCGAGATTGATGTAGAACACAACACAACAACACCAAACACTCGAAAAACGCATCTTGACTATTTTACGCTCCGTAAATTTCAGCAGCCCGTTTGAGGGTCAAAACGGCTGAATTTGGGGCCGAAAAATCGCGACGTCCTTTAACCGCCCTTGATGGTTTCTAGGGCTTTCCGAAAGGTGCTGTGGGCGGCGTAGATCCTCACGGTTCAAAAGTTATGGGTTTTCCAAAGCTAGAATCGTTTTAGATCGAAAAACAAAATAGAAAAGGGGTGCAACACGAGGACTTCCCGGGAGGTCACCCATCCTAGTACTACTCTCGCCCAAGCACGCTTAACTGCGGAGTTCTGATGGGATCCGGTGCATTAGTGCTGGTATGATCGCACCCGTCAGTACATGACTCGCGATTCCATTTGTCCTTTCGTTTCGACAATTCGAGTGGATGGCGTGGGACCCACAAGATTTGCTGGCATTTTTTTCTCGAACCAAAGTGCTCGAGATTGATGTAGAACACAACAACAACAACACCAAACACTCGAAAAACGCATCTTGACTATTTTACGCTCCGTAAATTTCAGCAGCCCGTTTGAGGGTCAAAACGGCTGAATTTGGGGCCGAAAAATCGCGACGTCCTTTAACCGCCCTTGATGGTTTCTAGGGCTTTCCGAAAAGGTGCTGTGGGCGGCGTAGATCCTCACGGTTCAAAAGTTATGGGTTTTCCAAAGCTAGAATCGTTTTAGATCGAAAAACAAAATAGAAAAGGGGTGCAACACGAGGACTTCCCGGGAGGTCACCCATCCTAGTACTACTCTCGCCCAAGCACGCTTAACTGCGGAGTTCTGATGGAATCCGGTGCATTAGTGCTGGTATGATCGCACCCGTCAGTACATGACTCGCGATTCCATTTGTCCTTTCGTTTCGACAATTCGAGTGGATGGCGTGGGACCCACAAGATTTGCTAGCATTTTTTTTCTCGAACCAAAGTGCTCGAGATTGATGTAGAACACAACAATAACAACACCAAATCTCGAAAAACGCATCTTGACTATTTTACGCTCCGTAAATTTCAGCAGCCCGTTTGAGGGTCAAAACGGCTGAATTTGGGTCCTAAAAATCGCGACGTCCTTTAACCGCCCTTGATGGTTTCTAGGGCTTTCCGAAAAGGTGCTGTGGGCGGCGTAGATCCTCACGGTTCAAAAGTTATGGGTTTTCCAAAGCTAGAATCGTTTTAGATCGAAAACAAAATAGAAAGGGGGTGCAACACGAGGACTTCCCGGGAGGTCACCCATCCTAGTACTACTCTCGCCGCACGCTTAACTGCGGAGTTCTGATGGAATCCGGTGCATTAGTGCTGGTATGATCGCACCCGTCAGTACATGACTCGCGATTCCATTTGTCCTTTCGTTTCGACAATTCGAGTGGATGGCGTGGGACCCACAAGATTTGCTAGCATTTTTTTTCTCGAACCAAAGTGCTCGAGATTGATGTAGAACACAACAACAACACCAAACACTCGAAAAACGCATCTTGACTATTTTACGCTCCGTAAATTTCAGCAGCCCGTTTGAGGGGCAAAACGGCTGAATTTGGGCCGAAAAATCGCGACGTCCTTTAACCGCCCTTGATGGTTTCTAGGGCTTTCCGAAAAGGTGCTGTGGGCGGCGTAGATCCTCACGGTTCAAAAGTTATGGGTTTTCCAAAGCTAGAATCGTTTTAGATCGAAAAACAAAATAGAAAAGGGGTGCAACACGAGGACTTCCGGGAGGTCACCCATCCTAGTACTACTCTCGCCCAAGCACGCTTAACTGCGGAGTTCTGATGGAATCCGGTGCATTAGTGCTGGTATGATCGCACCCGTCAGTACATGACTCGCGATTCCATTTGTCCTTTCGTTTCGACAATTCGAGTGGATGGCGTGGGACCCACAAGATTTGCTAGCATTTTTTTTCTCGAACCAAAGTGCTCGAGATTGATGTAGAACACAACAATACAACACCAAACTCGAAAAACGCATCTTGACTATTTTACGCTCCGTAAATTCAGCAGCCCGTTTGAGGGTCAAAACGGCTGAATTTGGGGCCGAAAAATCGCGACGTCCTTTAACCGCCCTTGATGGTTTCTAGGGCTTTCCGAAAAGGTGCTGTGGGCGGCGTAGATCCTCACGGTTCAAAAGTTATGGTTTTTCCAAAGCTAGAATCGTTTTAGATCGAAAAACAAAATAGAAAAGGGGTGCAACACGAGGACTTCCGGGAGGTCACCCATCCTAGTACTACTCTCGCCCAAGCACGCTTAACTGCGGAGTTCTGATGGAATCCGGTGCATTAGTGCTGGTATGATCGCACCCGTCAGTACATGACTCGCGATTCCATTTGTCCTTTCGTTTCGACAATTCGAGTGGATGGCGTGGGACCCACAAGATTTGCTAGCATTTTTTTTCTCGAACCAAAGTGCTCGAGATTGATGTAGAACCACAACAACACACCAAACACTCGAAAAACACATCTTGACTATTTTACGCTCCGTAAATTTCAGCAGCCCGTTTGAGGGTCAAAACGGCTGAATTTGGGGCCGAAAATCGCGACGTCCTTTAACCGCCCTTGATGGTTTCTAGGGCTTTCGAAAGGTGCTGTGGGCGGCGTAGATCCTCACGGTTCAAAGTTATGGGTTTTCCAAGCTAGAGCGTTTTAGTCGAAACAAAAATAGAAAGGGGTGCAAC
>NW_026014503.1:0-57165 GCF_020379485.1 Brassica napus | reverse complement strand
TGAGAGAAAAGAGTTGAATTATCAGAGACAGAACCGAGATGGTCAACTGTGTTCACTTACTGCCTTGGCTGCATATTCTTTCAACGTCTCTATCACCCTAACAGTAACATCATTCATTCATTTCCTCTCAGACAATTCAACTTACTTTGCAGAATATTTATCAAAGAATAGATAAAAATAGTTACGTTTCTTTGTGTTCTTCTTTGCCATAAGATGTTTCGAAGTACTCAGCAGCTGAGTATAACTGTTTCCGCAAGTTCTTTAAATCCTTTTAAAAGCACACAAAAACAAGAGAGAATATGAATCTTGAATGAATAGAAAAACTAGTTAAAAGTTCAGAATCCAAATATATGGTTAGGGAAAGAGAGAGAGAAGGGATCAAACCTTGAGAGTTTGTGAGAATTGAAGAGTCTGCTGCATGGAAAGTTCGTCATGATTGGAAGACTGATGAGAACGATGGCTAAAGATGTTGAGCTCTCCATTTCTATTCCTATTTTAATGAGATGAGAGAGAAGAGGGAGATAATGGAGTAAGTAAGAGAGATCCAAGTGGAGTCACTGCAAGACTCTTTAACACATTCCATACTTTCTTCTCAAGTTAATTATTTTCTTTTAAATACTATTTATTTCAGTGGGAAATCAATTTTTAATTTTTTAAGGACAAATATGAACAAATTTAATAAATTTTGTGAATGGTTACAAAAAAAAGGTCCAAAGCAGCCGACAAATCAACATAACGACCGGAGAAATGCATTTAGGCCACATGATAATACTAGCTTTTATTATCTAAAGAAATTTATTTAAGCGCTAATGATGGGATCAATTATAAAAAATATGCACAGGTAAAAGAATTCGGAAGGATATTGTAGATGGAAAAATAATGGAGCAGAATTATTTTAACATTTTGTTAACTAAAGAGAAAAGAACTTTTCAACAATTTAAAAATCTCTTGTCCCTTTCTTGAAATTTAAAAGAATGAATTTATAGAAAGTATAATAAATACACAAAAGTGTGAATACAAGAAGTGGGGACACACACATAGGAATCAAAATTCAGTCACGGACTCGTTTGATGGTTTACTGCCTTTATGAGGCTTAAATATCGTTCGTTCATTCATGTGATGATGTGAAGTGATTTATATATTTTGTCCACTAAAATCATAGTCAAAACTATGGAATTGCATTGTAACCAGACGACCAAAACATATTCAAAACTACATGAGGCATGAGGCAGTAACATTATTTAACTCTAGTTAAATAACAAAAAATCCAATAAGTGGGATTCACTTCTTTTGTTGGGGGTAGTAACTAGTAAAGAGGGGAGTCCTCTAAATCACGCGTGACTCATACATGATAAGCAAAAGTTTATGAAACTATCCCAAAGGGAGGAAATGTAAGGATATCGAATTTGGGATTGGACGATACGCGAACTCTCTAGCGTAGCCTAGAGTCTGGTTGATAGTTGCACGGTGCAGTTTTTTGGCTGTTTGGAAGAGAAGCAACCTGTCTCTCACGGTCACGGGTGCTCCTCGTTGACATATACTATCAGTTGTTGATCAAAAGAAATAAAAAGCAACATTTTACAAACCGTCGTTGATTTAGAGATGATGATGATCATATGCTTGCTCAGAAGAGAAAGAGCAATAGTTAACTCGTGAGGTGCATTAGGACCTGAACCTTTCGAACTGCTGCCAAATCTCCGTCAGTTGCGGATCCATCTCTCCATTTCTTTCACCGGCGATGACTTGGTTCCAAAGAAAGAAAGTACGTAGAATTACTTTTGTAGTATGGGGCTGATCAATCTCAACAACCCGTAAGACTCCATGCCAAAAATTAATAGGCTATAACATCTTAAAAGAAGCCCAATTAGTATCTAGTGTGCGGACTTAATAAATGGGCCAATCGAATAACAAGTAAAACTAATGGACTTGAACATTGTACAATATCTCAATAGAAGCTTCTGGGTATCTAATACGTGTTACCGCCGCAGATTTTGCTTTGCTTGAATGACGCGACCACTCTCTTCCCTTCTCGTCAACGCGTTTTTGTCGGACTTTTCAAAAAAAAAAAGATTTGGTCTGGTCCACAAAGCACAAAGCCTTAGCCTGTAAGACATATCAACTCAATTTATAGAAAGTTTACAAATTAATTAAAAGAAAAATAAATATCTATTTGACTTTCTTACTCTCTCTCACATCTCGTAATGAGCCACGTCTAGCTTCTTCTAGAGACTAGACCGCGTCTCTGCTACCTGCCGCCTCTCCAACCCCTCACTCAAGTTAACAAAAAAACATAAACATAAATACATTAGACAAACATAAATAGTTAAATACGACTAATAAATCTGGTGATTTAGTTTATATTTTTGGATTTATTCGATTGATTTAGCTTTTTTTTTTCTTTATCTAAACCCCTTTTTCGTATTCACACGCAACCTTGGGAGGAGAATATATATAAAAAAGAAATGATAATAAAAAATAGGTTTGTCACTTTCGTAGAAATTTCGACTGGATGTGTTATGTGTGTTTATAATAATAAATAAGATGACACAACTGCTCCAATGAAAACCTTACAACTTTTCTACATACAAATCTTCTCACCAAACTCTTCTACTTAACAACAACCCTCCCAGATCTCACAATTTCATTCACCCCTCCCTCAAATCGCATCTCTAATTTCGATATCTACCAGATTAATTGCAGTAAACCAAAACCAGAGAGAGAGAGATGGATAATAACAATAATCAGCAATCGTTTTGGCAGTTCAGCGACCAGTTAAGAGTCCAGACGCCTCACAACCTGGCGAATCTGTCGTTAAACGACTCCATCTGGAGCACCAAACGCACCGACGGCCGTAGAAACTTCGACATCGCCGCCTCCGACAAAAACCATGTCGAGTATCACAACAACAACAACAACAAGGCTTCTTCCGACATCAACAACAAGTCTTCTTCCACGTGGAACAACTGGAAGCACTCCATCCCCAACGGTTTCGGACCCGTCGGCTCAAAATCCACATCCACCACCAACGTCAATTTCAACCACACCGACAAACTCACCACCAGCCCTTTCAACGACACGTGGCAATTCAACTCCGACAACGTCAACGGCGGTTTCAACAAGGGCATCTACTCTTCTCCATCCCCCGCGCCCAAGAGCAGCTATGGCTTCAACTTGAAGAGCAAAGGGATCATCAATGAAGATCATCATCAGATCCCCAAGAAGAATAGGAAGAATCAGAATCATCATAAGAACAACAACAAGAAAGAAGATGATGGTTTGGACAAGAGGTTCAAGACTCTTCCTCCCGCGGAGGCTCTCCCCAGGAACGAGACCATCGGCGGCTACGTCTTCGTCTGCAACAACGACACCATGGAGGAGAATCTCAAGCGCCAGGTTTTCGGTTTGCCTCCCAGGTACAGGGACTCCGTCAGAGCCATCACTCCGGGGCTTCCTCTCTTCCTCTACAACTACTCCACTCACCAGCTTCACGGTATCTACGAGGCGGCGAGCTTCGGGGGAACGAACATTGAGCTGAACGCTTTTGAGGACAAGAAATGTCCGGGAGAGTCTCGGTTCCCTGCTCAGGTGAGGGCTGTGACGAGGAAGGTGTGTTTGCCGCTGGAGGAAGACTCTTTCAGGCCCATTCTGCATCACTACGACGGCCCTAAGTTCCGCCTCGAACTCAGCGTCCCTGAGGTGCTTTCTCTTTTGGACGTTTTTGCTGAGCAAAACCCTTGAGTTAACAAAACAACCTTGAAGACAGGTGTTGATGCTCTGCATTATTATTATATGTTTACAGAAAGAGAGATGTAATACCCGTTTACTAGTATAAAGAGTATTAATAATTGTCTCCAGAAGATAAAAATGGTGGTTGTGTTTATACAGTTTTCGGTTTCTTTTTAGTATGTTTCTAAATTACTATTTTCTCAGAGTATATGTGAGAAATTAGATAAGGAGATGTGTGGGTAGAAGGATAAACCAGACAATCATCTTTCACTTGTTTCGTGTAAAGTAAATCAGTTTGTACACCCAAAAGTATTGTAAATGAGGATGAAGTCGAAGAATTGTGAATAAGGATTAGAGAGTACTTTAGAGTTAGGTAGTAGTACTACTTATTAGGGATGCTTGGTTCACTTGTAGTCATCAAGAAAAAGTTCTATAAGAATTCTAAGTTTCAAATACAAATTTTTTTTTGTAGAAAATCAATTTTCTGATATACAAAGGCTATCTTAAAGATTAGTTGTCTACTTCCCATCACAAGAGTTTTTCCCAACATATCTAAAGTTAAAATATTGTAGGGGATACCAAGTCTTTTATAAATCTGGATATGTTCATATGCAATAATCTTATTGACGGTAAGAGATTGGTTCGGTTACTCGCCACTCATTTATCTTTCCGATTATATTGTATGAACGTACATATATTTATTGTATCATACTACCACTTTAAGTACAAATCAAGTGGTGGATTTAGAGTCACCACGACCAAAGTCAACCTCGTCCATGCTCTGCCCTATGCGGCGGTATCTACCTCCGGCCTCCACAAAACCCGGACAAGGCCGGTAAGCCTTAATGGGCCACCAACCGAAGCCAGGGACAGTAGCAATGCCTCCTTGAATCCGCCCGTCGCCGTTGCAACCATTCTCTATTCACCTCCTTCCCGCACCCTCTGCAACAACTGTTCAACACATTCATATTCCTAAAGTTAGTTTATTGTCTGTAGCTACAGACTTCCATTGTAATCGATCAAGAGAGGGAAAAGGCACCTGACATTCTGTCCGTCGTCGTCGTCATCAGTTTCTACGACGGAGGCCGTGGAAGAAGATAGTGGACGAGGAGGATGATGATGCTTTGAAGAAACTCTGATACTGTTCGAGCTCAGCGATGATTGATAAAGCCATGTGTATGATTTCTGACTACCATTGTTAGCGATGAAACATGGCGCTTGAGAGACTGAAGAAATAGAACTCGCCATCTCTCTACCTGAGCTGAGTTCAGAGAGTCCGAAAAGATAATAACGGATGGCCACAAAATCTAGAAAAAAACATTACCTTTTTTTTTAACATTACCAGAAAACAAAAATGCATTGCTATCGAAAACCATATAATTTCCAGTTATTTGGTCTGGTCCGGTCTGAATTAACCGAAAATGAAACAAATGCACAAAAAGCTCGACATTTTTTTTGGCTATCAAATATTCGGTTCAACGTACTTTTGGTACCGGTTGAGTATTTTCTAATTGGTTCGAATATTTATCAAAAACGAAAAATTTTCAGTTTTAATTTGGCTATCAAATATTCGGTTCAACGTACATCTGAAAATATTCAAAATTGTTGAATTATCCAAAAATATTATTATATACGATGTTAAAATAATGTTTTACTGTTCCTAAGAATAGGAATACAACATAATGGTGTACAAACAGCTCTAGTTCTGGTTATCTAATTTTAAGTGGAAAGTGAATAATAGTTGATATTATTACTAGGGAAAATTGAACACATATACATAACAAACACCAAAATTAATTTTCTACACATAACAACTCTTTTTTTTTTTTTCACGATGAGATACAAAGATAAATCTTAGTACGAATCGGCAAAAGCCGAGTTGCGAATATCGATCCAGTGTGGCACACACGTGTTAACATATGAGAAAACACGCTTCCTTGTTCGAGCTTGTCTTGCCAGGAAGTCTGCTTTGGTGTTACTGGATCTGCTCTTGTAGACCACTTGTCCATCTTGGTAGGACGTCCTTACAGTTTTAAACTCGTCAAGTTCAGTTGCAAAGGCCGGCCAGTCTTCAGGTGTAGCGATCATTTTGACTAGCTCTTGAGAGTCAGTAACGCTGAAAGCGAAGTAAACATTTCAGAGGCCATATCAAACTTTTTAGTTCAGTATGAAGCGGTGAGATTTGTCTATGGCATCCTTGGAGCCCCAAGATATCTATTGAACCGTCTTGTAGCTGTAGGATCCATCCTACTCCACTCGTGGTTTCATCATTTTTCCATGATCCGTCCACCCTACATATGAATGTAAGGTACCTCAGTGGGGGTTCTTGGTATGCATTCCATGGTGCTTTCACCTGGGTCGATCACTTCATTGGCCAAAAACCATGCATTACATTCACGTATCGCCAGATCAATTGTGTCCATAGGTGAGAATTCACGTCCATTAAACAGTTTTTCATTCCGGGCTTTCCATATATACCAAATAATCCAAGGAAAGACTCTGGTTAATTCCTCCATAGTTCCACATGTATTGGATCTTAAGAGGAGGTAATCCATGTTGGTATAGAGATTTTCTGATGGGAAGACTCCCGGAACCGAAGGAATCATTGAGAGGGTCCAGCATTGCATAGCGGGAGGGCATGTAAAATCGTATGGTTAATCGTTTCCTCAGCACAGCCACATCTTGGGCAGCTAGGATCGTTCCCAATGTGTCTTTTGAAAAGTCTTTCATTGACTGAAATTGCCCAGATAAAATCTGCCACATAAGATGTCAGATTTTTTTCCCGGTTTTGGCTTTCCAAATTTTTTCCTTGAGCGGGTTGAGGGAAGGTAGCTGGTTCCTAAATTCAGTATCCTCGTCTGGTTTTGATCTTGCAAGCATATAGCCTGACTTGACCGAGTATTTCCCAGAAGTGGTTAGGTTCCAGCAATATCCATCCCGACCGGGATTTCTCTTGAGATTTAAGCTTCGAACCAACGGTATGTCGTTGGGGTGGAGCAAACTCCTGAGTTTAGAATTGTCCCATTCTTTTTCCACAGGATCGATTAGGTCATACACTCTCAGGTTCGGATCATAATCATGTGTTATCGTAGGAGGCCTGGCGGTCTCATCCGGTAACCACGGGTCTTGCCAAACCAGTGTATCTTCCCCTGTTCCTATTGTTCGTCTAAGACCTTTAGTGACAAGATCTTTTGCAGCCATCATGCTTCTCCAGCCATAGGATGGTCTTGAAGCTTTTGGTGCTTTGAAAGGATGTGAATTTCTAAAATACCTCCCTTTAAGGACCCTTGTAAGTAAAGAATTTGGATTGTGTTCCAATCGCCAAAGTTGTTTAGCTAATAAAGCTATATTAAATTCTTCGAGCGATCGGAACCCAATTCCTCCTTCCTTTTTAGGGAGACAGAGTTTGTTCCATGATATCTAATGCATACCTTTTGAGTTAGGGCCAGAGCCCCACCAAAAATTAGATGTCGCACTAGATATCTTTTTACATAGTCCTTTAGGGAGGAGATAGCACGACATTGGGAATGTTGGAATGGCTGCTGCTACAGATTTGATCATAACTTCTTTGCCGGCTCTGGAAAGGTATTTTGCCGTCCATACACATAACAACTCTTAAGCTATGATATTTGTATAATAATTGCCATATTATCTCTTACCACATTTACTTGAACACTTTTTTTTTCTTTGATTTTTCTTCTTCTTACAAATATGTTTGGACAATTGTTAATAATAACACCTTTTGAAGTTTATGTCTCAAAAATAGCATTAGAAGGAGAAAGTCACAAAAATGACATTCATTAAAGGGTAAAATATCCCTAATACCATTGGTTTAAAATTAAATAAACAAATAACAATAAATAAAAATAAATAAAAAATAAATAAAATAAAAATAAAAAAATGAAAAAAAAAGAAATTTTTTTATAGTTTCAGATTATATGTTTCCAGAATCGAAATTTTTATATTTTTTTTGAAAAAAAAATTTTCGAAATTTTTTTTTATTTTTTTCGAATTTTCTTTTTATAATTTAAAAATACTTTTGAAACTGTTTTTAAAATTTTTATTTTTAATTTTTATTTTTTATAAAATTTTAAACTCTAATTCCAAAACCCCACACCTTAACTCTAAACCTTAAGGTTTGGATTAATTAACCCAAGGGATATAAATGTATATTTACCTCTTTAATGAAATCTATTTTTGTCACTTTGAGCTTTGAGTGCTACTTTGGGAACAAAAACTTGGTTTAGTGATATCCTAGTCTTTTTCTCAATATGTTTTATCCTTCTATTTTTAATTGATTTCAATTCCTGCTACAACACTTATTAAACTTTGTATTTTAATATTAAAAATATAGATTTTTTTTTCTTCACGTAAAATGTTTTGAAACTTTCAAAACAAATTTATATTTTATAAGATATTCTATTAACGCGGTTTTAAATCTATAGATTCCTCTCTCTCTCTCTCTCTCTCCCTCTCCCTCTCCCTCTCCCTCTCCCTCTCCCACTCTCTCTCCACCTTATATTTTGGGTCGACATTGCTTTTTTATTCCAAATATACATCAAAAATAGAATAGTATTTTTTATCCGGTGTGTTGTGTTCATGCTCACGCGCTGAAAAGAAGAAAAATATCTAATTATGTAATCAATTGACACAATTACCAAAAAATGCCTATATTTTTAATTATTTTTCTACTATGGTTATCTCACAAGGTTTATGAATCTCTTTTATAGATAGTAATTGGTTGAAATCTAGGTTAGATTAAAATCTTGAAAAATATATGGATAAATCTTTCTATTTCTACAAGTTTTTCTTTTTGATCCGAATGCATGTTCGACCCTGAGGCCGGAATACGATAGAAAGAGGCCAGCACAGAAAAGAACCGCTAATTGTATTATATCCCACTTCTTCGATAGGTAATAGAGTTTAAGCTTTTTTCAAGGATAGAGTTTTGCTGTTCTCCTCTCTGTTTAAGCTTCCAACTTCCTTGGTTGTTCATCATGAATGTGGCTTTCTTGTCTTAGCTTTTATGGTGGATTTGATAATTCATCATGATGGATTTGAGCATTCGTTCAGTTGTTTTTTTTTCCAAAATTTATAGTTTGGCTCTGGTTTTAAAGCTTTCGGGGTTGTCCAGCTTTTGACTCCAGGGTCTTCCAGATTAATCTCCTAATATTTTTTGGGTTATTTAATTTTGTTGATCATTCCATCGTTTTTAGGATGAAATGATCATCTGTATAACATCAATTTAAAGATGACAAAAGAAATATCACACCAAACAAATAAAGATCTACATAAAGCAAATGTCTAAGGATGTGACGAGAGCTCACGTACATTGGGTAATCATAAGATTACGAACAAAGAGAAAAAGGCAGCAGACGAAACATTGTGGTGTAGTAATAAAATGACAAGGCATTCTTGCAGGGAAGACCATCTTATAAAAATTACACAACCTAAATGTCTCTTCCCGGTCTAGACCACACCGATCATTACCAAGCAAAACAGTAGTGGGCATGTGATGCCGGTTTCATTTGGACCAAGCGACTGCGTCAATCTCCGATTGGGCAGCTCGGTACAACTCCAGCCTCTTAGATATGGCGCTGCGTCTCTCCATGACCGCTGGATCTTCGTTCAAAAGTGATGAGAGCCTCTTCATCTGTTGAAAATGGAATTCATCAGCAGTTTAGTTTTTGTTTAGCCGGATGTTATTTACACTCAAGAGAAAAGGCAGGAAAGAACTTACGTCCATGGTACCGAGCTCGGCAAAGAAATGGTCGAGGAGGCTGCGCTTGGCTTCTCGGACTTGGCAGTAGACGATGGACTTGGGGATTGAATTCCGCAGTCCAGCACAGACCATGTTCACGTAAGACAGAACATTGGATCCTGTTGACACATGTAAAAGGTTGTGTGAGGTAGAAAAAAAAAATATATATATATATAGATACCGCATCAGAATATAAGCTTTTGACTATACCGATTCGTCTGAGATAGGAGTCGTTGTAGCGGTCGAAAATGGAGTGCGTAGGGTTACCACCCTTCTCAGCATCCTGGGGAAGCTTCCTGAAGAAATCTACAGTGAGATAACTGCACTCCATGTCTACCAGCTGCAATGTTGCTTTCTTACTTCCCTCCCGCATTTTGTCCAACGACTCTATGGCCGCGTTTGTCACCTCCACTCTCAGAGCTGGGTATTGCTTTAATTCCTGCACATATTCAGCTTCTCTATAACACTGGGACCAATGTATAAAAGTCGTGGTGATATATATTACTAAAATAAGAAGAGAACGTACCACCGTCTCATTCACAGATTTGTGAACCAGATCCTTCAATATCGCATGAACCTAGTAATAAACAAAAAGATTTTTAAAAATTACGGGAAAACACTTAATGTTTTTTTTTTTCGTTTCAGAGATGAAAGTTAGAGTTGGTACAGTGTCAACAGATGCTTCAGCAGGGCCTCGGATGGACACAATAGAAGACTCAATGAGACGACGGTAACCTTGCTCAGGGGCAATCAAGTGAGGCTGGTAACCGTCAGCCTCAGTGACCAGCTTGCGGATGTTGTCCATTGCTAGCTGCTTGTCAAATTGAAGTCTCTTCAGAGCCGCCGGAAGCTGGTTATCAAACACGTTGTACACCTTTTCACCACCAGCACGCCTGTGTCATCATTACCCATTAGCACCAAACTATTATAAATATCTATATTTTTTAATTAAATTTGGCTTGGAGTCATATCAACTCAGACACTATAACCAGTCATGGTATAATTTTATAAATAGTAGTAGCAGCAAGATGGACCAAACATACACTCCATCGAGATGGTCCTTGAATATTTGATCAAAGAGCCGACATATCTCCATTATTGAATACAACTTCCCCTGCACCAAAACATTAATTAAATCTTGATATCTAAGAGAGAATACAAATTAAAGAAAAAAAAAAGAATCACAATGTTACCCCAGCATCAGCTGCAATAGGCTTTCCAAGGCGACTAAGTTCAGATTCCAGCTCTAACACTGTTTTGTTAATAAGCGACTGGATCCCTGGAATTCTTGACTTGATCACATGCTCTAGATGCTGTTCAAACAACAACAACAACAAAAAGCATTGCAATTAGACTCTGCTTGCCACAAAATTCCTAGTTTCCTAGTAGGTTCTTGTTATACTTATATCCTGGTTGTGTTCGCTTCCTAAGCATCAATCTTTGTGAAAACAGTTATCTTGGATCCTTATTACTCTAAAGAAACTCCTATTTACCAGTCCTAAAAGATTTCAGAATGCGTTTATTATTCTAATTTCTAAGAAAACTTTGAAGAAAGCTAAAGAATCCTCGTGAAAGCACTAACCTTGGAGAGCATCTTTGCTAAATGCTCGGAACCCATTTTATGTGCAAGGTGCCTATACTCTGTAGTATTGGAAAAGTACTCCCTCTCTCTTCTTCGAGCCGCAATCATGTCGACATTCTTGTTAATATCTGCTTGGGAGCGGTTGACAACTCCAACCCATGGATATTTGAGTTTAAAAGATTTTCCTTCCAGAATCTGAGCAAAAAACCATCATTAGGTAAGTAGCAGTGAACACAATAGCCGTTAATGAGAAACCATATGTATTATGTTACTACAAAATTAGCTTGCTGTAGCTCGAACATCATATAATAAGTTTATACAACAGCTTTTGTTATTTGATAAGGCAACTTACTTCCACTGCATCTGTCCCCTTGTCCATAAGATCAATCTTTGTCAAGACACCAAATGTTCTCTCCCCTGTAAAGATAAAAGCGAGTATAAGACACAAGGTGATAGCTTAACACGTCTGGTATCTTTGGTGGCAAATGAATGGTTTGCAAAACAGTTACCAGATGGATCAACTTCACGGGAAATTTTAATTGCGTCTGAAGTAGCAAGATCTTGATTTGCAGGTGAAATTGCCAAAATAATGCAGTTGGGCTGTAAGGAAATTTGATTAAACATGAAACAGAATCATGTCAACTAGTTTGCTCCACAAAAATAGCAGAAAAAAAAGGGAAAAAGTTATGCATTTAAACTAGCAATAATCTGTCGATAAAACATTAAAGGGTCTGCGACTAAGGATTTCTTATTACCTTTTCAATGTAGGACCGGACCATGTTTTCAATGTCCTTGACTATATTTTCAGATTGTCCCTCTGCATCAACCAAAAGAAGTTCATCGTGTCATGCTAAACTATATACGGTAAAGAATAATATCTATTGTGTCATTCTCCATCGCTAGAGAAATAGACATAAACTCCTTGTTCTACGGTTCCTGTAAATGTGACTTACCAACAGCAACTTTTGTAAGACCTGGAAGATCAATCAATGTCAAGTTGACAACTGCACACATAGCAAAGAGGATAAAAAGTTTAGCAAATGGCATTCCCAAGGGAAAGAAAAAGGCAAATAAAAAAATTAAAAATATGTATCCTAACCATTGGGAGAGTAAATGCTAAGGTGAATGGGAACACTAGAAATGGCCTTGCTGCGTCCAGTCTCCCTGTCAGTCTCATCTTGGATCTCCTTCCTCACAGCAGCTACATAGGTGATTAATTAAGGTTAGAAAAAAATAACCGAAACATGTGAAGCTCAAACTACAAATGAGAGAAGCGAACCCACCAAAATCGGTGAACCTTTTCCTGGGGAGGTGAAGGAACTCAGCATACTCCCGGGCTCCATCATCAATCTTCTGCAACTGTAAGACAAGGGGCCTTCGTGTAACGATACCTACACACAGTTTCCGCTAATAATTAGACAAGGGAACAAGCGGTTTCAAGTTTATAAACTAGGCAAGAAGTGTGATTAATTTACCAGATCCACGGGGTAAAAAGTCCTTCCCGACGATGCTCTCCAGGACTGAAGACTTCCCAGAGCTCTGTCAACATAGTAAATAAACTTAAGGGGGTGATTGTATATATACAATTTCAAAACCAAATCAATGCAATCACCAACAATAACAACAGCATCCAAGTCAAACTCAAGTCCACAATACCAATGGTGACAGTTAGCACATATAGTTTGCATGCAATTCAATTAAACTCTAGTTCTCTACGATCAGGGTGACAAAATAAAACAAGTTTGGGGCACGAGAATCTCAAATCTAGACAATATGCATCTCAGGAATGTCTCAAATTGTGAGATGGATCTTGAAAGCAGGATCGAGAATTAAACCTGACCACCAACGACGGCGATGGCAGGCAAGGAATCCCAGAGAGTAGGGAGGGCGCTAGAGTCTCCATGGTCTCCGAGAGCCGTGCAAGCTCTCTGTATCTTGTTTACCAGAGATATCAGATTCTCCATCTTCCCCCTTCCCCTCTCTAGATCAAATTAAAGCAGATCGGCAAGATCTGATATCTGCACAGGGAGTAGATCTGACGGAACCAGAGAGAGAGAGAGAAGAGATTTTGAATTTGAGTCGACGAAAAAGCAATTGGGAGTGTTTGGGTCTAAGGGAGAAAATTTAAGCCTAACGCGTTTATACAGTAGCCAAGGAAGGGGTTTTTTTCTTTTATTTTCTTTTACCAAAGGCTTTGGTTTGGACTTTGCGCATAGTGTAATTGAAACGGCGTGGCGTTTACTTCAGCTCTTTAAAGACGACAAACTGCTTGATTGTCCATCAATAAATATAAAATTATATTTAACCCAAAAAATAAATGTAAAAACCCATTTCATCCATTAACTTTATAAATATTTATTAATACTTTTATATCAAAAAGTTTAGACTTCAAGTTTCAAAAAACATGAATTATATTGTGCAAATTTCAAAATTCCAAAAGATAAAATATATACAGATTAATGAAGAAAATAATATAAAACGACATACGATAGTTTATGGTGATATAGTCCAAACAGAATTTTCATAAGATATAGAGAATTATCGTCTATAAATTCCTATATAATAATTTTCGGGGTAATTAATTAGTGTTAAAAATTAAAAAAAAATTTAATAATAAATCTATTATTTTGGATGGAGAAATAGAGCCAAAATCAGAAATTAGTACAATTAGCAAGATTAATGGCTTAGTATATATATTTTTATTGCGGACACCTTTTTTTTAAATTTGTTTTCTTTGTAATGAAAAATTCATTTAACTTTTTATGTATTGGAAAAAACAGCCAAATTATGCATAAATTAATGTTTAGCTTATACATTAGATATATATATATATATATTAGTTTTTAAATATATAAACTTTAAAATAAAAATACCCACTTTATTTCATATTCGGTAAAATTATACGTCAAATGTTATATCAATTATCACATCAATTAATTTTAGTGACGTAGATAATGCATCAGTGTATATGTCTTATGTATAACAACATTATTTTTCTACAAATATTTATTTTATAAAACTTGTTTTTAATAGAAAATGCAATAAAATCATTCAAAACTAATTAAAAAGGATTATATTTTATTTTACATAATAAATTATATTTTCCCCTTTCAATTAAATAACAAAAATTATATTCTCACTGCAATGCTTCAATCATAGTGTTTATTCTCGTGTTGTTCTATGTTAATCTAATTCTTTCAATGCAAATAACGTAAACAAGATTAACAAAAAGAAACATGAGAGTAAGCTGTGATTAAAGTATTACAACGGTTGCCCAAAAAAAAGTATTACAACGAAAATATAAATCTTTTTGAGAGAAATATTATTTAATATATAAGATAAAATAAAATGTTCATCTTGATTAGTTTTTGGCTATGTTCGGAGTTGCGCTAGGCACTAATCGGGTAAGACTGCGGTTAGCAAGTTACCAAAATATCGGAGAGTACTTGAAGAATACGCGGATCCTAGTTTTAAATACAATTTAATATAATTATAATACGTTTAGCTAATTTTAAACATAATAACACGAGTTTTTAGACATAATTATATAACTTTTTATAGATAATTTTAAACAGTCTTCTTTTAATTTGTCGAACATTTAGACTAGGGTTTGTTTAATACGAAAAAAACTCCAAATGCAATATGTATGTGTTTGTTTTGGGCTTGAACAATAGTTTTGGACTTAATAGCTAATTATAATTATTTGGTAATGAATAATTACATAAAACCTGTAATAATGAGTAAAAACAATTAACCGCATTTCAACTTTACGTGGATAAAATTTTCTTTTTACGCGGTTAATGTGAAAATTAAGCAGTCAGCGCGGATCAACGTTTTACTTCACTGATTTGGTCACCGAACAACACCTAGGCCGCCGCGTCTTTGTACAGAGGGTTTTGGTTAATTTTATTAAAATAATAATATTATAAACTATATGTTTTGTTTTAAGTTTTACTTTATCTTATTTAAGCTATGTTGTTGTATACATGCCATTCACACTAACAAAAATTAGATGCTATGTCATTTACAATACCAAAATTAATTGATCTGATAGTTGGTGTGACAGTTGGTGTATAATTGATATCTTGCATATTTGTATTGTTTTATCCATTCATCCATGAGCATTTTCATCATATAGATTATGATTTAGTCATGTCTAGGTTGCATTTTGCATTCATTGTCCTTATTAGGTGCCGGAGTGTGCCATGGAGTGATTTGAAATGTTTGGGAGCATTGTGATCCAAAAAGTGGTGAAAGATGAGCATGGATGGAGCCTTTAGAGAAATCTTCTGTTACTAAGATTTTGTGGAGACATCGAAAATTGAGTTAGCTTTCTAATGGAAGTGGTTTCAAGTCATTTGAAGATGTAATGAAGGAGTTATGACCAATTTACTAGAGGCATATCCACCCTGTTCGAGCATCCTGGAGCGACCTCTCAGAGCGACCTACCGAGGTCGCTCCCAGCCAGAGCGACCAGTCCAGAGCGACTACCTCAAATCACTCCCAGCCAGAGCGACCAGCCAGAGCGACCAGCTCAAGTCACTCGCGTTTTGACGCGGCGAGACACGAAAAAACGCGTCGGGAGCGACCTCCTGGAACGACTATGCTAGGTCACTCCGCGTGTTTTGCTTGGACGATTTTTATGTTATTTCAGGGGCCTTTTGGTCATTTGTTTTGATGTTTTACACTTTCTAAACCTAAGTTAAGTACTTTTGTAAGCTATTGGAGGCAAAATAATCTCTTTTGGGGAGAGAAGAACTAGTGAAAACTTCGTTTGATTGAAATTCAGATTGCTTTTATCTTGTGTTCTTGTTGATTTCTTATCTATTTCTCTACATGATTAATCTGAAATCCAATATGGGTTTAAGAGGAATCATGGAGATTAGTGAGTAAATCACCTTTTGAATTCATGGGTTAGGGAGATCATAGGTGATTAGGTTAGTTCTAGGATGTTTTAGTATAGATCATTCTTGTTCCTTGCTAGTAGAGTATTCATAATGCATCTTTTGAGTTGGCCACTCAAAAGTTGATCAATAGGCATTTCCCACCCAAAAGATGTTTGATGAAATGCCTGAGACAACTCTCCTAGGCTTTTAGTATACTTTGCCAAAGACATTTGTTGTTAAAGGTGCTAAGATAGCTAATAGACTTGTTAGTAATGATTGCTTTCATATTATTCAACCAAAGACATTTGATGTTTGAAATATGTTAGCAAATGAGCATTCATCTAGACATAGAGCTTACTTAGAATTGTGTCTAGGCTTAAGGTTGATAGTTTGATTGATCATTTGCCATCCTTAGTTCGATACTTGATCACCCAATGTCTAATCCCTATGCACATGAGTTCTCTTTTCCCTTAGTGAAGAAAGTATCATTCTGTTTTTTTCTTTCTAGTATATATTTTTTTTTTTTTTTAATATATATATTTAATAAATCATCCCCGAAGGGCAATCGGAATCTTACAAGTTCCGGTGTACCGGAGAAACATCAATACATAGGTTACAAGTGATTTGGACTCGACTAATACACAGCTCAAGCAAAACAGAGAGGAGCTTAGGTTATGGGAAATAAGATAGAGGAAGACTACTCCCTCCTCCGATAGACACCGTGACCCCATAATCCAGTTTCCAGTGACTTCTCACGGCGGTGGTGTCAACGGCCCGCCAGATCCGTACCCGTTACCTTCAACAGAGCCACCCTCGGAGTGTCCCGCGGCCATAAACGTCGACCTCGATACAGAAGCCAACTCCAAAACCCTAACCGCCGTTAACCGTGACAGCTTCACCGTCTCACAGGTCCGATGTATTGTGTGTTCATCAACTCTTCATGGCGGAGGAAGGAGGAAGACGAGCCGGCGAGATTCAGGACCTAAGAGAACCGCCATCTACAGAGGTGAGATCCACCGACACTGCCAAACCAAACCTTCCCATCGGAGATTAAGCCCCTACCCCGATGACTGACTTGCGGTTCCGGTGGGTCGCCGTCGTCCTCTAACAGTAGACTCCAACCATTCACCGACGAATCACCAGAGCGGTGGAGCTTCATAGGAATTTCCGCTTCAGAAATTCTCCCGAGTCGCAGCGAGAAGCGAGAACACCTCTAGAAACACCAGATCTTGCATATTCCGTCTCGTTGTGCTGATTCCGTTGAGGGGGAGACCACTACAAACACCGACGAGGCCGCCGGAGATCCGCAGTGGCTCCACCCTTTTCAATCGGAGATTTTAGGGTAAAGAGAACGATGGGAGACGCGCGTGTAATACAACTGCCTCTCAAAGGCCTCTCCTTCTTTCTAGTATTAGTAGTAGTTTAAAACCCATCTAAATCATTGGTTGCACTTAGATTAAGTGAGTACTTGCATTCTCGGTGCTTTGATATCCCTCAGAACTGGTTCGACAATCTTTTATACTACAACATTTGTCTTAGGAGCCTTGAAAACTCATAACATCAATAATTTTGACCAATAAACATGTGTAGTATTTGGTAATATTAGCTGGACGAAATTAAAGTGCGGTACGGTCCAACTGCAGTTCGTGCGGTTTGCGGGATAAGTGCGGTTTTGATAAAAAAAATAGTGCAGTTTTGATAATAAAAATAGTGCGGTTTTGATAAAAAAAAGTTGTCCGTTTTGAAAGAAAAATAAAATAAAAAAAATAATGGTATAAGATATTTTTATTATTAAATTATTTATTTTAATATATAATCCTAATAAATGTGTTTATTATTTTTTTCAAATGTCATACCCAAAAATTTATATTTGTATCTTTTGATATTTGTGCTAGACAAAATGGAGTAAAGTTTAGCTAATATTCTAAAATAAAATTATTCAGTGGTAAAAATATAGACATAAAATTACAATACAAAAAAATGTCGAGTAACCATAACCATAAAATTAAGAAAAATTTGCCAAAACACCACCGAAAATCAACTACATTGTCCCTATAGCATAAATCCTTTTTTGGTCGGATTTGGACATAGATACCCCTGGCCAATTTCAAAAAATCATATCAATTATTTTAAGAGTCAGAAAAATATGAAAAATTATTCAAAATGTACATAAACATGAAACAATCATATGAAAAATAATTTGGCTGACTAAATATTAGTGTAACACAATTTCATATTTTGATCTTCGGATCGCAGAAAACAAAATCTACTAACTACGGATATGTAGATCGTAGTTTCGGTTAACTACATAGGTATCTGACGTATGAAGATAGTAAAGTCTACGGTTTCGTAATATGTCTACTACCGTAGAAAGAAAAGGTTACGGTTTTGCTTACGATCTGAACCCCGAAAGATTTCATGAACTAGTGTCTCCTATATAACTACTGTCCCGGAATCATAGAATCTGCCAGTTACTAATCCTCTACCACGGTAATATTTCGTTATCTACTAAGATACTATAACCTATCTCTGTAGGATTATACATTCTGCCGTCGTATCTACCATCATATATCAAAGCTACGTGCAGCAGAATGCATGTTCTGCCAAATTCGAATTATTTTCGAAAATATTCCTTAAATCTCTCCAAAATCTGTTGAGAAATATTCTCTAAATCTTTAATTTTCTAAATTTTACGTGTTTCCTAAAGTTATGTTTTCTAAAAAATAACCGTGATCTCTCTTCTTTTCTTCACAACTTCTTGATTAATTTTGAAACCACCCCAAAAATTTGAATCCCTTGTTGAAGAACATGCATATCTATGCCTCTTGTGGGGTGTGGAAATTTGATCCCTGTAAAGGATGGGGATTTGCTTTTGATAAGGAAAAAGGAGGAAGAGTACTTGCTGTGGAATTGACAAGTTCCTTTGAAGATCTAAGGACTACGGCTTTTGAGGATTTTGGCATTGACCAAAACGATGTCGAGCTTGAGTTAAGCTACTTACCTATGGAGTTAATCAGTACGATAGACTGTCCTCCAGTTATCATTGGGAATGATCGGCAAGTCAAGAATTTTCTTACATATGTACGTGGAAAAGCTTCTTCAAGGTTGTGTGTGTCTATTTCACCTCTCAATGCAAACAACGACAACATTGAGCTTGATAAGGAGCAATCTAACGCGTCTGGCAGAGACCGACGTGAGCCTCCCTCCGTTTCACCTGGAGATGACATTGGTAGTTCTTCTCAATCGAGCAAGGATGGTGAAGACGAATGTAACTTGAACGCCTTGAAAGAAAATGAAGATGCTGACTTAAGTGGAAAAGAAGAGGATAGGGGAAAAAGTGTTCGGTTCTCTTTGAAGCATGTTGTGAAGACGGGTGAAACGTTTGAAAACAAATCTAAGTTAAAAGCAGCATTGGAAATGTCAGCAATGAAGAATAACTTCGATTATAAAGTTGTGAATTCTGATAGAAAACTTTGGTACATCCGATGCGTGGACAACAAGTGTAGGTGGAGTGTTCGTGCTGAGGGGTTATCAGGATCTACATATTTTATCATCAAAAAATATGTGGCGGATCATACATGTGCTGCGTCAAATATGGATAATGGTGGTCGGACAGCTTCTGCAAAAACTATTGGGAGTCTAATAATGCATAGGTATGATGGTGTCAAAGAAGGTCCGAAAGCTAATGATATCATACAGATTATGAGAATGGAACATGGATGCGAGATATCGAAATCATTAGCGTGGGACGCTCGTGAGTATGCGATTAATCTGGTTAGAGGCATTCCCGAGCAGAGTTTTGGAAAAATTCCGAAATACTTGCACATGCTGAAAGAAGCTAATCCAGGAACACACACTTTTTACGAAACCGATGTCGATGGTAAATTCAGATTTCTCTTTCTTTCGTTTGGGCAATCAGTACGAGGATTTCATACATCCATGCGAAAAGTTCTTGTTGTTGATGGGACATTTTTGAAGAGCAAATACAAAGGAGTATTACTTGTTGCGACAGCTTTAGATGGAAACTCCAACTTGTATCCTATTGCATTTGCTGTTGTCGACTCGGAAAATGATCGTTCATGGAATTGGTTTTTCAGACAACTAAAGGTTGTTGTTCCGGACGAGCGTGCTCTTGCGTTTGTGTCGGACAGAAATAACTCACTTTGTAAGGGGCTTGAGAATGTGTATCCTCTTTCTCAACATGGAATTTGTATTCACCATTTGTTAAATAATGTGGTCACACATTACAGAGGAAAAGGAGTGGTTGGATTGATTGCAAAAGCTTCTAAAGCTTATAGAGTTGTTGATTTTCAGAAGCGATTCGAAGCTGTGTGCAATATTAGTCCAGCTATTGGAGAATATTTAACAGATGCAGATGTTACAAAGTGGGCTCGCTGTCAGTTTCAAGGATACAGGTATGACATCAGGACGACAAACCCGGCTGAGTCAATAAACTCTGCTTTGCGCTCACCAAGAGAGTATCCAGTCATTCCTTTGTTGGATAGCATCAGAGAAATGCTTACCCGTTGGTTTTTCGAACGACGCACACGAAGCAGGAAGCACACAATGCCATTAACTATTGCCATCGAGAAAAAGATAGATAGACGGATTAACAAGGGTAAAACGTTTCTTGTCCAGCCAGTTAACGAGCATCGTTTTTTGGTTCGTGGAGATACAATCGACTGCCTAGTTGATTTGGACAGAAGAACCTGCTCTTGTGGGAAATATGACCTACTGAAAATCCCATGTAGACACGCAATCAAGGCTGGTTTAACAGTTGGCCGCGCCCCATCCTCACTAACGGATTTCATGTACACGACTTCCAATTGGAGAACAGCTTATGAAGAAACTATCAATCCAATAGGTGTTCCTGAGGATAGTTGGGTGGTTCCAGATACTGTTCGGAATGCCAGTGTGCTAGCTCCTGAATCAAGAAGAGGAGCAGGAAGGAGAAGAAAGCGCAGGTATGAGACTGTTGAAGACAAGCTCCGTTCCTCGCAAGGAGCTCAAGAAAAAAAGAGGCGCAGGTGCAGTCGATGTGGCGAAGAGAATCATAACAGGGCTACGTGTGACAGAGCTATTTAGACATGTCTTTGTTTTCGATTTTCTTGTTTTTCATTTTGGTGTTGGTTACTTGATTTGTTTGGTTTTCTTGCTTCTGGATTTTCTTGTTCTTGGTTATGGTTTACTTCATTTTATGCAATCATTCCTTCGTTTTCTGCAATGTTATATATTTGACAATAAGTTGTAAACTGAAGCTGATCAATATGTTTCTCTGCAACTTTTACTCTTTAAAAAACATGAAATAGACTCTGAACTGAAGCTGCTTATAAAGCCAACGATTGTAAACAAGAATCCATAGAGTATATTAGTCAAAATAATGAAAAACAAAACTGCAAACTTAATAGATTCTGAAGAAAATCAAACTCAGACAACAAGCAACCGACAACTAGAACTTGCTCAGACACGAAGAGAAGTCCATATTCCTACGATTGCTCCTACAACTACCATAGCCACCGTTGCAATCTTTAGCTTGTGTTTCATCTCGTGTGCAACTCTAGCAATCTCCAAGTCTACCTTCTCTTTAAGCTTTTCGGACATCTGACGTTCAACTCTAACCATCTCGGACTTCACCTTTTCCATAACCCTTTCTTCAAACTTCGTAATCACTTGAGCAACCCTCTCATGTTTCGCATCCACCATCCGAATCTCCTCAATCAAAGCTTCATCAATCCATTTAAATAGATGATTCTCAGTTTTTCTCTAGCGCAAAAGAAACAAAATTCAGTCAGTATTGTATTATGAACTGTAAATCTAAGTGATATAGTATGGTTTAATCTGCAACACGAAATCAAAACAGGGACTTACATCTCTCGCGATTTCGCATCGGTAGAATCGTCGATACCTATTCTCCGCCGTCGATGAACCAAACGCGGTTATGCCCTCGCCACACCAACATCTTGTAGGCACACCATGAGTAGAGATTCGAGGAAAACGAGTAGAAGATGTTGACGAACTGGTCATTGCGATTTTGTTGCTAGATTTGCAGATAAAGAACCCTAATCCCCTTTTCTCTATACTTTACGTTCTTAAGTTTCGACAAATGAAAAGAAACTCACGTGTTTGGGGGTGTGTGGACCCGGGTTTAGGGTCGGATTTTAAACATTTTCGGGTGGGCCTAGTGGGTATAAACCGTAATTGGGTTATACTCTAAAACACTTATATTAGCTGCTCAAATACTACACTCTAATACACAAAAATCGACTTCTGAGAAGTATATGAAGACAAAATTTGAAAATACTAACCCGTAAATCATATCTTAGGAATCAATTAAAATCGTCATGTTACATATTATATTGTCAAGAAATTGTTAAACCCACAATTCTTATTTACTCTTGTTAAATACTACACTCTATAACATGGTTTAGGGTATAGGATTTCAACCAAATCAAATTTAGGGGTTCAACATCGAATTTTGGGTTCAACATTGAATTTGGTGGGTTGAACCGTAATGAATTTAGGGGTTTCAACCCGTTTTTATTTAAAATGAAAACTATCATAACAACTAACAACAACAATTAACCATGAACTCAAATAAATTAGATAGGGTTGAAACCCTATACCCTAAATCACTTAATATATTAGTTTCGAAACATAAACAATAATCGTGAACTGAAATAGTAGATCAGTTTCAAAACAATCAAAGTAGTGCATGAACTGAAATGATAAACCACAAACTATCAAAGACAACAAGCATGAACTCAAAAGAGTTCAACCGTTTTCTCCGGAGCACGCTTTGGAGGCTTAAATGTGGACATTCGATACTGCAAGGACTCATCATTTGCTGCTTCCCAAAGATCAAACGCTATCTTGTGTCGGGCTTCTTGGATGTTCTCGTCATTCACCAAAGAGAAATCTAAACCAAGTAGATGGCACTCTATGAACTTCAACGAATAAGCACCACAGTCATTGCCACTCGTGTTTAGGGCGCGCATCGGGACATAAGAAACAGCATACTGTTTGACATTAAAATCTTTCTTCTTATCTGATGACTGGACAGCCTTGACGATTCGTGGAATGAGGACGGCGAATGCTTCCACGGCCTTGTTGTTCTTCTTACCTTCACAATCAAAAACCTCAACAGTCCGGTTCACAAGATTGACGCACATAGAGATCCAATGGATTTGGTTGACACAAATAGGGATGTAGAGACGATCGACATCAACACCCCAAACCGAACCTGTGCTTCCATGATATGGAAGCTCACCTCTTCCATACTCGAGAAGGTTGTTGTCGACTTTGTACCCTCTCCTGTTCCCATCAAACTTGCCGTAGGCGGTGATGATCTGATTACTGAACATACAATTCAGAAATGTTACTCGGTTTGGCTTCCACCGACGCAATGAGGTTTTTTCCCGAAACAAATACATCATTGCCTCCATGTCCTGAAAAAGACAATGCATGTTTTTAAGGAATGAGAACCAAAAACTATTATTCAATATGTAAATTAAGTCTAAGATAAACTCACATAGTTCTTCAACCATTCATTAGGCCCCATTATACGCGAAGCCAACTCTGCATCAAATTTAGATGGCCCAATCTGAAGTACTCTGTAAATAGAAAGCAGTAGTGTGACGATGTTTGTGAGGAAAATTGAGAAAAAATAGTAAAACAATACAAATATTACTTACTTGGGCTTGAGGATCCATTCGGTTAGTTTGGAGAATTTGTCTTCTGGAACAAAAACCAATTCGTAGTCGCTGTCTTTGCAACGAACTTCTGGATCATCTATATCATTCAAGAATGGTCGGTTGAAGAAATCTTGAGATGGATCAAACCCTTTAACATGGGACTCTTGTGTAAGGTTGCCCATTGTCTTTTCTAAGTCCTCTTGGGTCCCTAAATTGACATCTAAAGTGTCAAATAAGCTGCCAAACACATCAGACAACTCTGGATCCTGGTTATAAACAGAAAAACATGACATTAATATTTTTAAAACATATATATGAGAACATCAAATACATGCAATTTCAGTACATCATTCTTACTTCAAAATATTACAAACCGCAAACAAACCATCATTCTTACATCAATACTACAAACATTTAACAAAACATCATCCATACAATAATATTACAAACCGCAAGAACAGTAACCGAATACAAACCGACAAGAAGAGAATTCAAATACATGAGAAAAGATCTACTTCTTGTTTACCTTTGTCTGAGACCTTGTCTTAGCAGCAGTTGCAGGACCACCAGTGTGAGAAGGAACCGAAGCTTTGTCGCGAGAAGCTCGAGCGCGGGAAGTAGTAGCAGGACCACTAGCGTGAGTAGACGCCGGAGTAGGAGTAGGAGCTTGAGTAGATGTCGTAGCAGCAGCATGAGTATGAGTAGATGTCGTAGCAGCAGCAGGAGTATGAGTATAAGCCGGAGCATGACCATGAGTCTGAATATAAGTCGGAGCAGGACCATGAGGCTGAGTATAAGCCGGAACACCAACTGGAGTCTGAGATGAAAGGATCGTCTGCTCTAATTTGGTAAACCGGTCTTCAATTAAGTCGCGGACCTCAAGCCCTAAGGCAGTAAAAGAAGACTTGAACATACCCTGGATATAGGACTTCATACTCTCTTCAAGATCTCTGTATTTGTCGGTTGATCTTTGGCAAAGTAACCTCTTCTTCCTTGACTCGGCTCCAATATCCCGATACTGGTTCTTTTCTTCTTTGCAGGAGACACATGGGCGGTTTCTATTTCTTCTTCCATTTCACAGTCACTTCTTTCTCCAGCCTCTTCTTCCTTTGAACCATCATCCTCAGAACTTCCGCATATGGTTGTTCAGTTTCCTGATAACCCCAAACATGCTTACTCCAGTCATACTTCTTTCTGTACATGTCAATGATCAGATCGACCCTTTCGTCATTCATCTCATCGTCTCGCTCAAACCCAGCATCAACAATGATGTTGCCATTTCCAGTTGAAGAGATGTATGGAAACACAACTCCCTACAAAAAAAACAAAGTTCAAAAGTTTAGCACAAAGATTAAGAATCATGAAATTCAATCACATTGATTAAAAGAAGCAAAACTTACAGTGGATGCAAAATCGGACTCAATACTAATAATATCTTCATAGGAAACCTTAGCAGATCCTTTCCAATTTCTGCATCTCATGCTAGTGACGCCTTCTTTGAGCTTCGTACCCAAAAGAGACCCGATGTCTGGAATAGCCTCCATCAACCAAATCTGAAGTGCATAAGAGAATCCATCTATGACATAGCTGTTCTGCGTCTTCACTTTATCCCTAGCTTCAGTAATGGAAGTCACAAGCGCATCAAAAGAGTGAAGACCCCACGAATATTTTCTCATCTTATCGAAATCCATCACGAGCTTGATGTACTTGTGTGGGATGCACACCTTCTCATCCTTCGCCATAACCAGACCAGCAATCACACACAAATACACCATCCTCAGCCTATCAACATGAGACCATGTATTACAAGACTTCAGATGCACCTTCCTGATTTGCTGTAGGCTAATTTTTCCTTTTTTCCGCAGCAACTTACTCCAAAACCCTTTATCACCTCTCCATTTATCAATATCCAAGTCAGGCTCGTCGTCTTTATATTTCAGACCAGTGATCGCATGGAATTCTTGCATTGAAAATCTGAGAGCCCTCCTAGCAAAATGGAACCACAACTCATGGCGCTTTGCGGTCAGAAACTGCTTACAAACGAAGCTGTGGATCACTCTCCCTGAATACTGAAGCTTGTGCACATAAATATCCATAACCTGAGAAAATAGCGGATCACCCAACACTTCCTTGTACTCTGCTTCAACATACTTCTCCACCTTCTTAAGTATAGAAGTTCGACAAGTGTTGTTCACCTTCTCAACTTGTGTTTCCGTTCCCTCTTTGAATAGGGTTTTTGGCAACTGATCCATCGCCATACCTGTGAACAATGAAACAAATACAATCACCACAGTCAGTACTCATAAAACAAAGTCATCATGATACAAGTTCATAATACTTAAGCGTTGACAAACAAGAAAAAGTTTGAAACTTTACTTAGCGTTCAAAAATATCAAAAGAATTAAACTTTCATAACATAGACACCTAAATCATTAACACTAACTATCTCAACTAAAATCGATACATATCAAGCACAAATTATGATAATGAAACACATATTTTAAAAAGAAAGACATGAAAATGAAGTCACCAGTTCTTATAAACTCTTATAAATCACAACACAAGGAAAGAAATACAATCACAACAGTCACGGTTCATGCCACTTTTCATCATAAAACAATCGTCCAAAGACATACATACTAGTGAAAACAAATCAAACAAAATCACCAAAGACATACAAAATGCAAACCACATACTTTACATGCTTTATAGATGTCAATACCCAATTAAATGCGAATCCATTCTCCCTCAATGTCACGAGAAACAACAACAGGTACAAGAGATCGGTTGCAACAAACAAACAATCAAAAAAGTATGCAACTTTGATAAGATAGAAGCCTAAATCATTCACATAAACTAAATTCGAAACCTATGACACTCAAACTATGATTAAAAAAAGACTCAAGTAAAAGATACAAAGACATGCAGAAAAAAATTCACAAACAAACCTGAAAAGTCTCGATTGGTTTGCTTGAAATAGAGCTGAGAGAGTATATTCCAGATCGGAGAGGAACGAGCTTCGGTTATCGGTGAGGTTCGAGCTTCAGTGGTGTTCGGCGAGTTACTTGAGAACGAGATGCGAAGTGGACGTGGTTTCTGACACTGCAATTAAGATGAAGAAGAACACCACCGGAGTCCTAGCGGGCTGAAGGAACACCGGCGACGGCGAGCTCTGACACGCCGATGACTTGAAATCGTCTTTTGTTCTCTATCGCCAAAGGAGATGACAAAATTAGGGTTCTAAGTCACGATTTGAGATTATCCCCTTTTGTTTATTTACCATCTGTTATTTTTTTTTTTACTTTTAACTTTTATTTTTAACAATTAATTTTACAAAAAACGTTTTAAGCTTAGATTAGGGACTTAATTGGGTTTACATTAAAATTTATGCTAAGTGGACAACTTCTTGTTCATATTATGGTATAGGGACAATATACTAGTTTTTTTGTTGCATATTTCCAATTTTCCCTATATATTATTAAGAGATCTACTTTTTCTCATATATTGAAATAGAGGAGTATTTGATTTTATAACATTTTTCCAAGTTTCTACATATATGTGTTCTTGCAATTTTAGGCCAATATGCAGAAGAGTTTCAGATTCTGTTCATGTACTTGATGCTATTGTGGGTTATGATCCATTGGACGAGGCCACCAAGACCGCTTCTAAGTACATACCCAAAGGCGGTTACAAGCAATTTTTGAGAGCTAATGGCCTCAAGGGTAAGAGATTAGGCGTTGTGTTTGGTTCTCTTCTTGATCATGACATCAAAACACTAAGGTAATATTCGTTATAAGTTTTGAATTTTATTTTATCATATATTAAACCAACCGAGAACTCATATAGCTCTGTTGTTCTTGGACGTAGACAAGAAGGAGCCATCGTCATTGAAAATTTAACGATACCATACACAGATAGCGGTGAAATGACAGCACTTTTGGCTGAGTTCAAAATCTCTCTTAACGCATATCTTAAAGCGCTTGTGAAATCGCCAGTCCGATCCTTAGCAGACGTTATTGCCTTCAACAAAAAAATTGCTAAAAAGGTACCATAAGCGTTAAGACTGAATTCATCATTTTTTTGGCTGTCTCAACGGAATGTAAATCAATAGTTTTACCCCAAAAAATGACTGGAAAAGGTGAAAGAATGGGGACAAGAGGTCTTCCTTGAAGCAGAAACAACCAATGGAATGGGTGATAAAGAAAAAGCAGCGTTGCTTACAATGGAAGAATTTTCGAGGAATGGAATCGAAAAGCTAATGAAAGAGAACAAGTTAGATGCGATAGTGACATATGGTTCAACGTTGAGCTCTGTCCTCGCCATTGGAGGGTATCCAGGAATCACCGTCCCTGCAGGATATGATAGTGAAGGAGTGCCGTTTGGGATTAGCTTTGGAGGATTGAGATTCTCAGAGCCAAAGCTCATTGAGATTGCTTATGGCTTCGAACAAGCAACTCTCATTAGGAAACCACCCAAATTCAAAGCTTGAGGCACCTGCGAAGTTGATACTTGGAGAAAATATATATTTCCTGTGTACAATTATTCGGGGACTCTAGGTTGTTTTAATCTCGGTGTATTTTGTGGTCCGTTGTTTAGGACTTTTGTTTCCTTCGATTGGGCTTAGTTTTTCAGGGAGATATCTTTGCAATATGAATCATATATCATTCTATCCAAAAGTTCAAAACCAGAGCTAAGTAGAGACAATTACATGTTAGTTTGTTGTTTGGTCGGAAAAGCACAACTCTCTCTCTCTCTCTCCCCTTCCCCTCTCCTTTTTCTGCTTTCAAACTTCTTCGGTTAAGAGTAGCGAAGATAGAATCACAACGTATGCAAGGAACGCAAATAATGCTATCTGTATCATCAATCTTGGATTTTCTCTCATGTTTGGTGACGTCACCGACCTGTCACAGAACCGATTACACTTTATATACTTATAACCTTACTCACATACAGCCACCAATAAGGAGATTTGGGATTTGTTGGTTTATTTTTTACCTTGCAATACGCTGAGAGAGCCGATGAAACGGTAAACTTTGGATGAAGACGATGCCAGGTCCCGTTAGTGTCGCCATTACTACGTTATCACCCTTTGGGATGGTACAGAGAAAGTCAGATATATGAGGGAAGGAACAAAACAAAACAAAACAAAAACCTGAATCTTCTTCTCTTCTTTTAAAACAAAGTTTCGTATGTAAGGGAGTGTAATGTAAATGTAATACCCCGAATACTGCTCGTCTGAGAGGAGTGTTGTATTTGATTTGGACATCGATAGAGGGAGTGAGAGCAGCGATGCAAGACACGTCAATGGTGAGAACTTCTCCTACCTCCAGAACTTTTTGTACAACTAACATGTTTGGGATAGTAATGTCAGGGGATGAGGCGAAAACTACGAACAAGCATTCTGGTTGAGATAAAACCTCACCTGAGCCACCTGCGAGGATAAAAGCAAGACCTTGTCCAGATATGCGTTGTCTCAGAAATCCCTACAACAACAATCTTAATGAGAGTAAAATCCATACAAGGATTCGTGTGATTGGTAAGAATACTAATGCATCAGAAAGATACAATATAAATGCAGGATAAAAAACTAATTGGGTAATTCCTCACAATTATATACAAGTCTTTCTCAAATGGAAATCTCTAAAAGACATATCTATAAAAATCAGGGCAATGTTTTGCATCGTCTTACCTCTGCACCAGCGGCAACAATGTTTCTTGCCCTCTGGTCAACGGAGTTGACAACCTTCACATCACTGACCGAACAAAGGAATGCATCTGGCTACAACAACAACAAAAAAAGACAAGATTCTTATAGAGCCTTGATCTTAATGAGGAAGAAGCTGAGAGTAAAGCGTCCACATTTAAGAACAGAGGCTCTACCTGGCATAAGATTTCACCTCCAAACATAGCTAAATCGATCTACAAGGTAACAAAATAAGCAAAGATCACAAAATAGACCAAGCCGTACATTTAAGGGAGATAAGCAAAACTGTTATAGTCAACTAACCGGTAGAATCCTAGCGAAATAAGGTGCAGCAACACCCACAAACCCATCGTTTGGCCCAGTATTCCGAAGAACAACGCTGGTTACACTCTTACCGAAAATCCACTGTAAGACTCCAACTTGTTGTTCAGGAGTATATGTATTCTCCATCTCAACAGACCCAGACATGTAACACATGGAACCTACAACACCGTATCAAATTAGTAACAACAATAAATCAATAAAAACCGGTCTTTCAGTACCTGGCTTAGCAATGACTCTCTCCTCTGACTTTAACATTATCTGCCAACAATTATTTGCTACAAGAGTTAAAAAAGGAGGATATGGCATCTCAAAATGAAAAGAAGAATTTGTTTACCTGAACAACTTGAGCTTCACCACCCAAAATCTGGAAAGGTGTGACTGTATCTTGTTGACTCTGCATTACAGACCTAACATTGTTATCAAATGACATAATCACATGAATACTAACTGGCCGGGTCATGCGTTCACACGTACCTAAACTAAATTGAAGGAAGCGACAACAAATTAACATGAAATTCATATGTTATTATCAGATCAACAAATAGATTACACGAACCCAGAATGTCTAACCTGGTAGACATATGGCTGGAATGGAGTTGAGAAGAACGGTGCGGCCATCGTGTCGTGAAAGCAAAACCTCTGACGAGGTTTAACGATTCTCGAGAGCACCCCCACACGATTGGATCGCAGACGAACTAGAAATTCGAAAATTCACAGAGTAGGGCGAATCAGCTGACGGAATGAAAATAAATGGATCTTACTGGCGGACGACACGTGACGCGGCAAAGTTTCATTGGTTGTGACAAGCAAAGCCACATCTCCCCTCATCACTAGGCTTAATAAAACCCTCTACGCGAGTTAGAGGGTCCATTAAACATCCTAGTGAGTGACAATTTCACAATCCTTTTGTGAGTGCAACAAACACGGAATAGAGAAACAAAAGCACTGTAAACATTGGTGCTTCACACTGCTTGCGAATTGGTTCCTACTTCCTATCACCGCGTAGCTTGAAGAGCTCATTACGTTTTCTATGGGGCTGATTCAGCTCTAGTGAAAAAGCAATTGGTTCAGTGTCATGGGCCGCCAAAGAAGTTTGACACAATGCTCTAGGACTTTGTAAAAATGAAGATTGTTCTGATAATTTTACTCAGACTAATGTTGTATCACCAATGATGGTTTCCGGTTTAATCCATTTCCAATCCGGTTAGTTTGATCAGAGGATAAACAACAATCCTTTTTATTTTATCCAAACTAACAAATTCTATTTTCAGCTCCTAGCAACAATATTAGTAAACAAAAAAAAAGAGAATTAAGTTTTAACCCATCCTAAAGGCAAACTAAAAGCATACAAATGCAAAGATAAATTTAAGAAAAATAATAATTTGTTTTTTTTCTCCCTCCTTTTCACTTCTTTTTCTTTCTTTTTTTTCACCCTAGCTGAACAAAAAGACCCTACTCAGTTAAACAACCTAACAAAGCAGATCTTATTTTACTGTGACCAAAGAAGCAGTCTAGTCTGTAAACCCCAAACCAGAGACAGAGATTATCTGCATGCAACAGTCACTTTTGCAAATCCTTACACCGCATGTACCACGTTGGTGATGTCTGAACTATCAGAACTAGGATTCGGGTGAAACGCCGACTGTCTCGTACCTAGCTTCAGTGAAAGAGACTGATCCGATTCTCCATTCTTCTTCTTGGACTCTCCAAGGCTAAGCTTAGACATACCAAGAAGCTCGTCCACATTGATAGGAGCTTTCGAATGCACTGCAGTTGGTCTAAGAATCTCGTGAGTTTCCTCTTTCTTGGTTGGTTCAGGAACATAACCAGCAGGCCATATTGGGTATGGAAACGGGTAATACGGTGAGAAGTAGGCTGGATATAGTATCGGGAATGATTGTAGTTGCGGTTGTGTGGTTTCTTCTAGTATGGACGAAGAAGAAGAAGCAGCAGCAGCGATGGAGGTTGGTTCACCGGTGGTAGAGTTTGTTGAGTCCATGGATTCACATTCATCGATCTCCAAGATTGATGGTGCTTGACGGGAGCTAGAAGCAAGTGTCTGATGAACAGAATCAGAACTTTGCATTAACGTTTCCACGGGAGTGTTCTCTGCTTCCGGTTCTTGCTGATCCATCGGTACATCTTCTCCCTGCAAGGATAGATTGCAGCATAAGGAGCCGAAGAAGAACAAAAAGGATTTGCATTTCAAGATCAAGTTCCCGTGAGAATCCAATAGAAGGCAACCCAAGCAACATACGACTTATTTAATCAAATAAACCGTAGCTTATGAACCATTTTGATTCAGTATCTCTAACCTAAACCATATCGGCGTAACGAAAGAAGGACTAACCTCATCAGGAATCATATCAAAGAGACTAGAACGTCTCTTGCGACGAGAGACATTAGATTGTCTAATGAAATACTTCTGAGCATGACTAGCAACTTGCGTTGGTGTCCTCGTATTCACATAGTTTCTTGAAATGCCACGCCAATCACCTTTACCAAGCTTCTGTAAACCTAACAAGAACATCCTGTGTTCTTCCTCTGTCCATGGAGTTCCTACAAAGCACACAAAAGCTCAAGAAAAGAATCGGATCAACGGGATATTGAATCAGAGACAGATGGATACCTTTCTTTCTCTCGCGGCTAGAGGAAGAAGAGCCAGCAACGAAATCCTCAGAAGCGTAACCATCACCACCAGCGACATGGTCAGGGACATCACCAGGAGAACCCGACCCATGCCCACCCGATCCAGAGCCCGTGTAGTGGCTAAGATTCCCCATACTAGCACTTTTCCGGATCGAACCTTCGGTGAGTCTAACGCCAAATAGCTTCACACCACGGTTGGGACATGTCCGAGAGTTGTGACCGTTGTGATTGCAGTGAGAGCATCGACGAGTCATGGCCCCGAACCTGATTTTGTTATCTTCAATCGGATCTCCGATCAGAGTTGAAACGTGTTCTTCGACGCGGATCGGATCTTAGCTGATCGCAGAAGCCCAGAATCTAATTGAGAGAGAAGGAGCGAAGACAATAATAATATCGGCTTATCTGGTCGGATTTATTACAAGACTTCGATTTATCCGACCGTACTTACCGTAAGATTTTTATTTTTCTGCTGTTATGTTTATTAGTATTTTCTATATTATAATCGAAAAAATGTTTGGTGTGTCATGTCATGGGTGGATTTTTTCCATTCTTTTTGTTTTATATGTTTCCACATCTATACTATTAAAAGAGAAGTCATGACTTTCTTAATGTATGATATTTTAAATGGATCATTTCTAGAAAGTTGTTTACATTATTTTTTTTTGTATTTTCATAACAATATCCTAACAAGATATTTAATTCTCTTTTTATTTCATCAAAATGTTATTAGATATGGATAATTTCGAAAATATATTTATTCCATCAATATATAATTATAGTTGCATATAACCATTTATAATATACTTAATAATAATAACATTTAATTATTCTAGAGTTAATACCTGCATATGATCTAATTAATAATAATAATAATAATTAATATTTATTATGCAAATAAAATCATGTTAGAATTACACCATGCAAATAATAAAATCGAATAAAAAATCATGTTATTATTATTATTTATGTTATACATTATACATGTATCAATATTTATTAAGATATTGTGTTAACAAAAATGTACTGATAAATATATAATATTTTAAAATACATTTCTATGGATTCAACCATATACTGGTTTTAATTTGGACCATTCCTTAAAATTTTATTAAATTTTACATGAAGTAATTATAATATTATAGTATTCATCTTTATAATTGAATACAAATGATTTTTTTAAAGAAAGTTCTAAACAAAATCTTTTAAAAACATTTTCAGAATTATTTTAAATTGTATATAAAAAAGTAATTAATTTTAAATTATTTATCATAAACTATAATTAGAAATTAAAGTTTATTTTAGTTTTGATTTATATATGAAAATTTAAAATTATACATAGTATTATAATTATATATTCAATGATAATAAAAATTTCAGCTGATTAATTTTCAAAAATAAAAATTACAAAGATTTTGTTAGAAAGATTCATTTTTATTTCAAATTAAAAAAAAAGATATTTTATCCAACTTAGTGTATTTCTCAAATATGATGTTTACAACAAACTTATTTTGAAGTACAATGTATTATAGTATTTTTTTTAAAGAAATTCTTTACAGTATCTCAAAAAATTTCTTCTCTACTATATAGATCCAATTTAATTTGCTTTCATATAAATTTTAAATAAAAAGTATGTAAAGTAACATTATTACATAATAAAGTTTCCAAAATAATTTTTGTTACAAAAATACAAAATTTATAGTAATAATATATAAGCCACGTAAACATAGCTATTATAGAATTACATAATATATAACACTAAATTAAATTAAGTTATTGGTAAATTTTGTTATATAAACTAAAATATTTTAGTATAGAAATGAGAAACCCGCACGGTTGTGCGGATCGAGATCTAGTTTAATTAAGGTCAATGCAATGTGTCCACTTTAGTAGATTTGTTTTTGGAAAAACATATCAATTACTTGAACTAATTAGTCAAATATAGCTATTACTATTTAATGGTAACGTCATAAAAAAAATTGTAAGGATACAGACTGTCTGCAATTTTGTAAATATTATCTTACTATATAAAAACAGTTACCTGTCTTTTGACTCTTTTCTTTCCAATATCATTTGATATTTTGAGTATATCCTAATTTTTAAATCAATGTCAGAAGAAATAAAAAACTGTAACGTTCTTTTGTAAGGCTTCCAAGGTGTAACGTTTTCCATAAACATTCAGGGGTGATTAGTAGTTGCTGTTCACAACCCTATTTATTTTTACAGCACCAATTTCAGAGCAATCAACCTTCAAATTTTTTTTGAAATCACAGCCCTTGAAAAAACCTACAGCTGTACAAGTACTCTGCAGAGCCAAATATTCAAAGCAATTGTTTAGTATTTTCCATAAAATTCTACAGTAATAAAATCTAAAGCCACAGTAAAAAATCTACAGATTTTTTTCTACAGCAAAATTTTTAAAGCTACAACCATTACCAATCGGACCTGAGAGGCCTATTTTCTAACCTAAATAATTACAAATCACTTGTATGATTTTTATAATTACATTAGGATTATAATGGATACTAGGTGGATGCCCGCAAATTTGCGGGTACAAATCATTTTAAAATTTTAATATAATATTTTATGTATTTGATCTGTAATAATATATTTTAATATTTTAAAACTGAATGTGAATTTAGATTATTTTTTGATAAATTTTTTTATTTTTAATACTTTTTGAATTCTTAAATAGGATTTATATAGTATTTAGTTAGAAGTTTTACATATTTTACAAAACAATTAATATTTTATTAAATTATATTATAACATTATCGTTAGAACATGTGTATATAGTTTAATTGGTTTGTATATCAAATTCTTCGTCCATAAAGATTACTAAAATAAAAACATGAACTCATGTTACAAATAGATCCATATTTGCAACTAAAGTATATAACACAAAAGTTATTAAGAAGAAACATAACTATATATATATGTGAATTATATTAATTTAATAAAAACGTAAGAATATAAAATATGCATTGGAAATCATGGGATAAATTGTGTGTCCATAAAGATAATGGTGGGTTAGGTTTTAAGGACTTGACTGATTTTAATACGGCCATGCTTGGGGAAGCAACTGTGGCGGCTGCTCGAGAAGCCAAATTCTCTTTTTTCTCGAGTTTTTAAAGGACGGTATTACAGGAATGCTTCACCCCTGGGATCCGATTCGCTCATATTCCCCGTCATATGGCTGGAGGAGTATTACTTCTGCTAGATCTCTGGTTTGTAAAGGACTAATTAAAAGGGTGGGAACAGGATCATCTATTTCAGTATGGAATGATCCATGGCTCCCATCCACTCGCCCGAGACCAGCTAACAAAAACCTTCATAATAGTTACCCGGAGCTCACAGTGGATTCTCTCATTAATTCGGAATCCCGCACATGGAATTTACAGGCAATTAGGGATTTGGTGGATCCACACGATGCAAAAATAATCGAAAGTATACCATTGTGTAGAAATCGGATGGAAGATAGGAATGGATGGCATTTCACCAAGAATGGGAAATATACAGTACAATCAGGGTACCAAGTGGAAAGGATTATCCTGATAAGGAAAAGCCACCAGAATTTTATGGACCCAATGTTGATATACTTAAAGCTTTCTGCTGGAAAGTGAGGTGTCCTCCAAAGTTAAAGCATTTTTTATGGCAGTTGATATCAGGATGTATGGCGGTAACGAAAAATCTAAGGGCAAGAGGAATACAAGGAGATACGTGCTGTGCACGGTGTGGTGATCCTGAAGAATCAATAAACCATGTGTTTTTTGAATGTCCCCCAGCTCGTCAAGTCTGGGCACTATCTAAAATTCCATCAAATCCGAATATTTTTCCTATTGGCTCTCTTTTTGCTAATATGGACCATCTATTTTGGAGAGTTAATCCAAAGATGGAGGATCATCAGTTTGCATGGATACTATGGTACATTTGGAAGGGTCGAAACAATAAAGTATTCAGTAATCTTGATATTGATCCCAGGGAAACACTTCGATTAGCAGAACTAGAATCAACACTTTGGGCTGAGGCACAGGTTAGTAACAACAGGTGTGCACAAGAAGTACAAGTTAGGCCTAACGTAGGAACCACAGGAAGATGGTGTTTCACAGATGGTTCTTGGAAAGATAACGACCTATTTTCAGGACAAGGTTGGCTCAGTACATTATCAGGGTTTGATGGTTTACTAGGAGCAAGGAATGTAAGGGCTTGTCTTTCACCGCTTCATTCGGAGATGGAGGCATTAATTTGGGCAATGGAATGCATGAGAAACTTAAGACAGTTTCAGGTTACGTTTGCAACGGATTGTTCTCAATTGGTGAAGATGGTTTCAGAACCAGAAGAATGGCCAGCATTTGAAAGCTACCTGGAAGATATTAAGCTGTTGAGAAGAAGTTTCGTCAACTCAGATATTGTTCATGTACCTAGGACGGAGAATACAAGGGCGGATAGTTTGGCACGTAGTGCTCGGCAACAACCGTCTTTCGTCGTACACATGGATTCAGAGTTACCACTTTGGTTTACAGGGTCTATATGAGTCTGTAATCTTTTTGCTGTCAAAAAAAAAAAAAAAAATAAAAGTTTCATAAATTTTGGAATATACTTTTATTCATGATATTTTTTTGATTGTTTTACGACTGATGTAATTTTTGTGGTTATTTTGCTTTGAAAGCTGTTTTGAAAATGATGAAGCTACGAAGAAAATAATATTTTGCGATTGATTCTGATTTGATAACATTTTTATACCCTTTAAGAAAGGAAACTATACAATTATAAATAATTAATAATTTTTTTTATAAATTTTTAATTTTATGAATTATTTCTCAAATTTAAAATCCGTATAAATAGTTTCATAAATCCTAATAAGTGGTTTTATGACTCAAGAAAATTTTTTTATCTATGAAGAATAATCTATAAACTTAAAAAAATGATTTAAGAATTTTATAAAATAATTCTATATATTAATTTAAAATTAAAAACCATCAATAAGTATTTAGAAAAATATTTTATAGAATTATTATCATTTTTAAATTTTAAACAATTTACAAACCTGTTAACTTTATCGATGGTTTTTAATTTTATAAAATATTTAGAAATTTTTTTATAAGGTTATTAAATCATTTTAATAATTTTAAATAATTTACAAACCAGTTAACATTCATAAACATTTTCTAAATTCCTATAAATGATGAGAAATTCTTCCTTATAAATAGGTTTATAAATCTTTATAACATTTTTTATAGATCTTTATATATTTATTTGTAAACTCTTATTAATGATATAATAATCATTATTGATGATTTGACACCTTAAAATGATTACCGAATATTTATATAATTATAAACTATTATATATCTTTTATTAACCATTAGAAATGAATTAATATAAATGACTTTATTTTTTCTTACAAAATATATATTAACCATCACATATGATTTTAAACTAATGCAAATAATTTATAAACTCGCTATATGATGCATTAATAGTTATTATAATATATTTTTATTACAATTATATGTTTTATATATGTATTCTGACCTATATAGAAAAATAAAGCTTTTTACAACTGTTTATAATAGAAAATAAAGCTAGTATATTATTTTTAATAACTACTTTGTAACAACATACTTCATATAATTTATAAATAGACTATTACTGCAAAAACAAATGATGGAGTAGTAAGTAGAATTTCCATAATTACTACCATTAAATACTATAAATGATTATGCATAGAATATATATAAATAGTTTGGAAACTAACATTAATTGGTTTTAAGATTGCATTTTTAGACTTGATTAAAATAAATAAAAATTAAAAATCATTGACCAATGAAATTACAAGAATTTTTCTCAAACTGTATATATGAGTGACACATCAGCAAAAGTCAGTAAGGTGGATTCTCAATTAATATATAACTAGGCGGACAGTCCGCTCGCATATGCGGCCATTAACATTAATATTAAATTGATATTATATTTACAACTATATAATACTTATGTTACATGTATATGGTTAATATGAAAGATTCGATGTTACATATTGATATTTATACTATGTTCATATGAACAAAGAATACATTAGAACGTTTACAAAACAATCACATTTAACACTAATCTTACAACATCAGAAAAATATAATTGAGAAAAAATAAATATTTCATGCATAACCCCAATAAAAAAATCAGCCATGAAATATAAAAGAGAGATTTGAATTACCTGAGATTTATTATCATTGGTTTCATTGTAACAGCAGAGATGATTTACAGTTTCCTTCTTTAAGCCTTGAGTCAGAATATAGGTAATTTGCTAACAAAAATATTTAAAGATATAAACAATCCCTAAAAGATAACAAATTATATAATTGATAGGATAACATCAATGAGTTTCAAAGTTTTTAAAAAGCTTTGAGATTACTTTTGGCTCTCAGACGTGTCGAAGAGGATCACGCACAATAAATAAATTGCACTTGATTAGCATACATATTTTATATTATATTTTTGATAAGTGATTTAACTTTATAAAAAAAAAAAGTTACCTTTTTTGAAAGGGATGATCAGTTCCTGGATACACAGAGTCGTCTCTTTTTGTTAGTTGAATCACTACTCATGCAAAAATATAGATAGAGATACAACATGTAGAGGAAGAGAAAAAAAAATAAACGGAGAAAAAGAATCTCTCATAAAATTACCAGTAATGGTGTTCCCGTTTATGAGTTACTTATTGATTATCATACACCTGCGCAAGATCACAAAAGTAGAATTTAAATTATAACGATCAAAAACATATGAAAACTTAAAAGATAGATGCGTGAAACTAACGGGGGTGGCATGATATTTATATAGCAAATTAGTTTAAGTTTCTAGATGACCTAGTTTTCAAGAGAAGCTATGATATAGAATATCCTCTAACAAATTTTAATTCAGTTATGAGATATAATATCTTCTAATAAATTTTTAAAGATATCTTGGTTATAATATATACATAATTTTGGTAACTCAAATCTTGCTATACATATATATAAATATATATATTTAAATATTAAATGCATGATATTAGAAAAGAAGATATCTCGTCAGTTGATTGCAACATGTTTTTGATAAAACAAATCCCACTATAAAGATTTAAATAATAGATAACTAGGAAAGAATAAGGAATTTTAACGTTAAAACCCCCCGACTAAGTTTGTTTTGGGTAAAAACCCCAAACTAAGTATTTAACGAAAAAACCCCTAAATTAATTTTATTTAATGAATTAAACTCTGATAGGTCATAATTACTATTACTAACAGTAAATCTTTAGTTTAGGGGTTTTTACACTAAGTAAACATAGTTGAAAAATTTTACCATTAAAATGACAAAAATTCAAAATATTGTAATAGGAGGATAAATTTTCAAAATACATTTTATAAATTAATGTATAAGCTTCTATAAATGTCTTAGAACCTCTTATAATAATTTAAAACGTCTGATTTTTATAAATGTATTTATAATTTTATAAATGATTTATAAATCATGCATTGAATTATTAGACATTAATAGTTATTATGATACTTTATATACAAATATAATTCTTTCTATACAAATATAAAATCATTATATCAATTCAAATAAACCCTTTTGTTTATTATTTTATGTAATTTATAAATATATAAAAAAATTGATCGCATTATTACTCTTTCATAGTTTTAACAATTAGTTACTATAAATAATTATTTCTAATATTATGTAGATTATTTGGAAAGTGGTAGTTGAATTATCATTTCCTTTTAGATATAATTATAATAAATAAAATTAAAAATCATCGGTCTATCAAATTATAACAATTTGAAGAGTTCATTTATGATAAACACGTAATAAAAAATCACTTATGTGACTTCTCAATTAATATATAGTAGGATTTATATTTTTATAAATAATTTATAACATTATATAAATAATTTTAAAACTTTGATAAATTTATTCTGTAAACAACGATAAATAATTTAAAAATCATATTAATAAACATGTTTGGATTTTGTAATATTTAAAATAGTTATTATATAATTATATTCGAATACAATTCATCAAGTAGAGTATTTAACTATTATAATTATTTTATATAAAAATTCGTTCATTATATTTTATAGTTTATAAATATTAAAAGTAATAAATATAACATTATTAATCTTTATATAATTTAGAGATTTAGTTGCCATAAATTGTTATTTGTAATATTTTTTAGATTATATGGCAAGTGATGTTAAATGTTTTTAGACTTACCTTAAATTTTAGATCTAATTTAAATTAATAAAAATTAAAAACAATCGACCAATCAAATTATAATAATTTTTTTGAAACTTCACTTATGAGCGACATGTCACCAGACCTCACTAAAGTGACTTCTCTTTTAATATATAAGGAGATAAGATACAACATGATTCATAGAAACCCAATCAACATTTGGCCACAAGATTATTTACCCAGTCAACATGTCGACCTATGTAATAACCCTTCTCGCTTAACCTTGTTCCATGTACATAACTTGACTAGGTTTTTCGAAGTTACAAACAAAGATAAACGAATATTCAGTTACAAAAAAAAATATAACATCTATTTAGTTAAATATCAAAAGAAAACAAATAAATGCTAACAACTCACGAATAAGAAAATGGGTAGATGTTGGTCTTAGACTCTTAACAATGCAATTTATAACATCAAATAATATTCAGAAACAAAATTAGACCTACATTAGAACCTCTATAAATTAATATCCGATAAATTAATAATATCTATAAATTAATAAATTTCGTCGGTCTTAATTGTACCGGTTCAAAATTTGACACAAATCGATAAAATAATAAGATAATAATTTTTTTTTAAATTTTTGTAAATATATAGTCTCATTAAAATTCTAAAAATTAATAATTTATATGTATACATATTTTATATAAGTAAGAACCTATTATTATATTGTTTGTTTTATATTCACAATGAAATTATTGTAACACTTAATATATTTCTATAAGATTTAGTAATATTATATCTAAAACCACATAAAATTCTATGCAATATTATTATATACAGAAAATAATATAATAAAATTAATATAAATGTTAAATTTCAAAAAATAACAATTAATGTCCATACACTAAATGAAATATTTTTCTTATCTTAAAATAAATATTTTTATAAATATATTTTAAAATAAAAAAAATTCAAATAAAGAAAATTTGTAAATTAATATTTTTATAAATTAATAAAATAAAGTCTCAATATTATTAATTTATAGAGGTTCTACTGTATACTGTAAAGTTTATATATAATGTTAGGATGAGACGAAACACATGATTTGTCAAGGTTAATTAATCAAGAGTTAGCTAACAAACATTAACTAAGACATTAAAATTTACTAGAAACAAACACTATATGAAGTTATAAACCTTATATATACTAAAGTAAAATATGTTATCTTTAGAAAAAAATCATGATTGTGATTTCATTTTTTTTTTTTTTGAACTTTTGATGCGTGATTTCATTTTTTGATATTACAAATGTCCCACATGACTATTTACGGAGTAGTATTTATACTTAGGCACCACTAACCAATCTCGTTATATCCGTAGTTGTGCAACCTTTGTCACATCTCGGAATTTACTAAAATAATGATCAAAGCATTATAAGAATATTAAACGAAATACACCATTTTTAGTTCTACAAAAAAACTAAATACTGTTGTATAATAAAAGGTGGGAGATGATTTTATATTTGATATTATATATTATCTTTTATAGAAATAAAAGAAAGATGAGATGGAACAAGAGAGTGAGAGAGAAATGAGTAGGAGAGAGGTTCATGTGTGTAATAGGAGAGAGAGATGTTGTATCAAAACTGATTACTTTATTTCTAACACATACACATCTTTTTATAGTACAAAATATAATGCTTAGTCATCTCTTCTCTACAGACACAAAGATACATGCTTATGACAAGATGGTGTTGAAGTGAGACATGTGTCTTTTGGATAATCATCTATATTATAACACTCCCCCTTGATTATCCAAACTTGTATTACGTAGTGCCTCGTTAAAAACCTAATCATGGAAAAACCCATTGGGACAAAAACCATGACAAGGAAAAAAGAGTACACTGTCCGTAATCTCCCCCTGAAAATAGTGGACCTAGCTTTCTTATCATAGGTCACGTAAATGCTCTTTGTTTTTCTCGAGCTCCCTTATGTACGAGAAAAATCTTGTAGGAATGTGCTTTGTTCTATCAGTTTTGATGTAGCCTTCTTTGAGTTGAGCAACACAAGCCGAGTTGTCTTCAAATATTTTCGTCGGCTTTTTCTTATTGATTATTCTGTTTGATTCTTGTATGTGGTGACTCATTAACCGAAGCCACACACATTCTCGACATGCTTCGTGAAGCGCAATAGTCTTTGCATGATTCGAAGATGTCGCAACCAGATTTTGTTTCTGGGACCGCCAAGAGATCGCGGTTCCACCAATTGTAAAAACCATATCCGATTTACGTTCGACTTTATAAATAACATGTATCTGCAAAACCATACCAAACTCGGGGTTTCTAGGTAAACCAATCCTGAATCAATACGTACCTTGGAGAGAACTGACATGTTCTTGACGCCATTCTAATTTCCATAAATATGAAATGAGCTGTATCTTGCAAAGACATTAGTGTCTAAAACTATATTTTATCAAATACAACTTGCAAGACATATAAGCTCACAAATACTTTATTACCATTAGCATCTCCAAAGTACTTATTTATATAAGATCTTACCTGGATCTTTTAAAATAACATATCTTTTAAGATCGAGAGATCTATTTACTATTGGAGTACTCAAATGAGTCGCTTTATTCATACAAAAGCGTTTCAATAACCTTTTCGTATGATTTGATTGATGCACAATTATTCTTTCTCGGAGATGCTTTATCGGGAGCCCAAGACAAAACTTTGTCTTGCCGAGATCTTTCATTTCGAACTCCTCTTTCATACGAGTTCGAGCATCATCAACCTCCTTTTGTGTTCCAATTATGTTCAGGTCATCTACATATACAGCAATGATCACAAAGCCAGATGACGATTTCTTTATAAAAACGCATAGACATATCACATTATTAACATATCCTTTTTTCAAGATATATTCACTTAAGCGATTGTACCACATGCGTCCTTATTGCTTTAATCCTTATAGTGATCGCTGTAACTTGACCGAACAAATCTCCCTGGATTTTTCTTTCAATGCTCCTTGCATTTTCAATCCCTCAGGGAGTTTCATATATATATCGTTATCCAACGATCCATACAAATATGAAGTCACAACGTTCATGAGATGCATCTTAAGATTTTTAGACGCCGTTAGGCTCATTAAAAATCTAAACGTAATTGCATCCATTACCGGGGAATACGTTTTCTCAAAATCAATTCCCGGTCTCTGAAAAAATCTTTGGGCAACTAATCAGGTTTTATATCGTGTTACTTTTCTCACGAATACCCACTTATACCCAACATGATTTATATTCTCAGGCGTTATGACTATAGGTCCAAAGACATTCCTTTTATTTAGGGAGAATAATTCAATTTGAATGGCCTTCTGCCACTACTTCCCATCATGTCTTTTTAACAAATGGACCTTGGATCGGGATCACACTTTTATGATCGATCTCTTTGGACACAGAAAAGGAGAACATTCCATCAACATATTTTGTCTTATAACTTTTCATCAAGGGTATAGTTGATGAAAATCTCATACTTTTCTGTTCCCTTTTCGTCATCTGGATCATCTTTATTTGGTTCATCTTGAACCTTTTCATTTATGCCTTCTTTCAGCATTTTTCAGTATCATGTTCTTCTGGAACATTTCCATTTATGTCTTCTTTCAGACATCTTAGCATCAGGTTCTCTTTGAACCTTTCCACTTATGTCTTCTTTCAGACATTTTTTACTATCAAGTTCTTCAGGAACTTTGCAACTTTTCTCAACCAATTTATTTCGGGGGTTTTTATCTCTAGAACCCGCTAGTCTCCCCCTCTTTAACTGAACCTTAGGTTCATTTTATTTCCATCAGTTTGTTCTTTAGGAACATCAACTCTTGATGGAACATTTTCAGCGGGTATATCATATCGTATCTGTGAACACATTTGGTAACTGGTTTGTCAAATTATGCAAGTGCACAATTTTTTGAACTTCCAGCTCTCTTTGATTTGTAGGGGGACCAAAGTGCAACAACGAATGTGTACACCATGTAATTTATTTAGGAATTTCTCAAATTCCTCCCCCAAACGCTGGAATTCATTCTCATTAAAATGACAATTGGCAAATCGTGCCATAAACATATCACCAGTTACTGGTTCAAGATACCTTATATACGGCTTGTTCTAACTCTTTCAGAGTTTTATATATTCCCGAGAGTATCTTTAACTCTCCAGGGACTACTAAACATCAAGATGCAACTCAAGTTATTTTTATCCTGCCAGACATTTCAATATATTGCATCTATTTTAAATTTTCTCCAGTGACCTCGGAACAAGCCGTTTTTCATACTCAAGGTCATCTTTCATTTTATTCTCTGGAGAACTATACCTTGGACTTTTGGTCCAAAAATCTCTCGTTTTTTCTAACGAGCTTTATATCGAATTGATGGCCAATCAATTCACTATATCCTCACACATAGAGGTAGATTCATAATCTTTATTTTTATAGCGCTTTTTCATTTATTTATTATCGCCAATCTATTTTCTCTTTGGTTCCATCTTTTTATCCGTACTGATATGGTTAATCGAGATCTCTTTATCATCATTGATGATTTACCCAGGTACCTGACTGTAATATTAACCATATCAACGGTCTCATCATGAGATTCATCCTCTATTTATATTTTTGCTCCTTTTCGAGGACTCTTTGGAACCAAAGTGGTCTATCACATCTCTAACGTGCCATAGACTCATATATCGTCCGTTTAGGACATTATTTTCTTATTGGAGCATTTTCAGCTGGAATATGAGATATCATTATTTCATCAAAATGTCTGGCAGGCATTTTGTGAATGGATTATTCTACTTTTCATTGTAATCCATTTCACATATCTCTTTCCATCAGCTTATCATATGCTTCTAGCAAACTTGCGAGCATATTTCTAAGTATCCATATACTTTATCCCTCTGGATTGTATATGTCTTTATTACATGCACAACTGCATGTTTACACCCGATCATGGGGATCATCTTACTTGAATTTACTTTATCAAGTTCTTTTTCAAGTGCGAACATAATTTTTCAATGTTCCACTCACTATGATTCTTTAATTCTCCCCCTCGAGATGATGACACTCCATGTCTAAAAATCTCATACTGAATCCCACTCTAGAACCAATAACATATTCAATTTTCCCATTTGGGATGAATTATGTTTCAAATCCTTTAGAGTGAGATCTTAATTTGGGGTCTGTTTAAAGAAATCACATATTGTGAACTTGTTTGATGATTCATCACCATGATGGTTTTCTTTATTTCCTTGACATGCTATATGTGAAAAACTTCTGGGTTTTCAACATTTCACAATAATGTCGATAACATTATTGGAGATGGCTATATATCAGTAAACTCCAGGTTTACTACTCATTTATAATTTTGCCATCCTTTTTCTTATGCATGTCTTTTCATCATAAGCTCCTCTAGAGCCAATAGTAATTTTTATATTACTAGATACTATACTTATTTATTTTGAGAGAAAAGAAATATTTGTTACCTTTATTAGTCATGTACGATGACCCAATATCTGCCAAGTATTTCTATCTCCATCCTGAATCTCAAAATCTTAATCAGGAAGATATTCATTATATCACCGATACTCTCTGGTTCACCCAGAAAGTCTATCACATCAAGATGAGTATTCAAGCTATGAAAGATGGTTCGGGCTCATAAGAGACGAAGTTTAATATACTTCATTTCTCTTTTTCTTTTTGATTCTCAATATAGATCGGCTAAATATTTGGCATACGACAACTACGTACCCAATTTTCTTTCTAGCCGTATCTATAGCAAACCTTTTATGTTTGCCTTTTATCACCCGACCACTTTCATTTTCGTGGAAGTTCTAATTATTTCGCATGGACGGAATATTCTTCCTCGTCCACTTCCACGACCACGATAGGGGGTTTCAACCGCATCTACACCCTCGTCCTTTTCTAGTAGGACCGACTTGATGGTTTAGTATCATGATTTCATATTTTTGTTTTCAGTTTTCAAGGAGGATTTACATCAACTCCAACTATTTATTGAATCATTTCTTTCAAGGATTTAATTATTCAAAGATCTTCTAGATCTTTTCTCATGATACACCTCATCTTATAAACCATCATTAAAGTGGTGTAAATTATCATGGCTTAATCTTTTTTTCATCCAATATAGATTATATCGATGATTTTTCAAAGCTCATTCTCTCAGGTGCATCTTTGCACCCACTGTCCAAACTTTATAATTATTTCTCGTAATATCAAGGATATTTATTTTGAGCTTTGTCAAAATTCACTTGATAACATTATTCATAGAATAATATTATAATAAAGACGAGAATTTAAATGCATAAATTAAAAGCATAAAATAAATGCATAAATTAAATTGCAGAAATTTAAATTGCAGAAATTTAAGTAGCATAAAGAAAATCGGGAGGCTCCGCCTACCACATGATTCGAGGAGTCATAGACTACCATATTGATCATTTTTCAAAGTCCGAGGAGACATGGTCTACCATTTTGACTTTTACTTATTTCAAGGTCCGAGGAGACTTAGTCTACCATTTTTGACCTTTTCTTTTTATTTACGGAGGCAAAGTCTTCCACGTAAATTTTTTTTTTTTTCAATTCACAGAGGCAAAGCCTATCACGTGTTTCTCTGATCGTGAAGGCATAGCCTACCATAACGATCAGTCGGGAAAGGCAACGCCTATCATCCCGGAAAATAAACGGAGAAGGCCTAGCCTCTCACTCCGGAACAATAATAAAAATTAAATAAATTAAGTATATTGAAATATATAAATTTAAACATTACCTCGACTGGTTTAAGAACTTTCGGATTGATAAACCTCAGTTGGTCAGAGCTTCATGTTGATAACGTGTTGTATAATAAAAGGTGGGAGATGATTTTATATTTGGTATTATATATTATATTTTATAGAAATAAAAGAAAGATGAGATGGAACATGAGAGTGAGAGAGAAATGAGTAGGAGAGAGGTTCATGTGTGTAATATGAGAGAGAGATGTTGTATCAAAACTGATTACTTTATTTCTAACACATACACATTCTTTTATAGTATAAAATATAATGCTTAGTCATCTCTTCTCTACAGACACAAAGATACATGCTTATGATAAGATGGTGTTGAAGTGAAACATGTGTCTTTTGGATAATTATCTATATTATAACAAATACACCAATTTTGTTTATGACGAAAAAAGGACGAGCGTACAAAAACATAGGACGAAGGTAATTATCACAACAAATAATGAGTGGATGGGCTTCGTCATTAAGATTAGTAGGTCCCATGTCCCAAAAGCCACGGATACGAAGAGAGCGGCTTATCCAGAAAGTAAAATATTCATTTTTGTGTTGCTGGTCAGATCATATAGGATTCCCTCAGAAGTATACTCAGCCGTTCACGTGTCACGTTTCGTCGGTGGCATATTCTGTCGCACCTTCGCATATTTGGAACTCTCTCAATTTGCTTTCTTTGTTGTTAAACCATCTTCAGCTCTACTCAATTTTTTACTTTTAAATAGAGTTTAAAGTTCAGTTGTTCCAAAAAAAAATAGAGTTCAAAGGAAAAAATACACTTATTCTATTTTATTTTCTATTCTATTATAAAATAAAAAATAAAATTACTCTATAAATACCAAATTTTATTTTTAATTTATTATTTTATTTTTATTCTAAAATAAAATAGAATTAAAATAAACTCAACTTCATTATAAATTTACTCTATTTTGAAATAAAAAATAGAGTAATACATTGACAAATGCTATACATTGAAAAATGTTCAGTAAGCACGATATGTAAAAACATTACTTAAGCTTACCAATTTTATTTTTTCTACGAAAATTAGAGTATAATATCGAATCTTCACACACAATGATTTATACTAAATTTCTTTCCATAAAATTACAATAATTATTTTTAAATTAAAATTATAAACTTATTTTTTAATCTTAATTGACCACATTTTTGGAATTGGAGTTTGAAACCAAACTTTTTTACATAAAGATGATAAAAAGATTTAGATGAAATTTAGTGTAAATCCAATTTTATTCATTTGTGGGATCTGGGTGGTTCGGAGAAGACCACCACAACTCTTTTATTGTAGAGAATCTATATATTCACTACCTAGATGACCAATTCATACCTCAATAGAAGATCACAATTCCGATCAGTACATACATTCGAACTATGTGCTAAAACATATATCAACATATAATATATTAAAATTTTATACATCATTTAACAAAATTTGGCTTTTACCTACATTAACTAATTATCTGCTAGTAAAAAATAACCCAATCTGAGCTGTCTTTTACATATTGATTACACAGTTTTTTATATTTTAAATAATTAATAATTAATTAAAACCTACTATCTAAAAAGGAGGTGGGAGAGACTCAAACCTGGGTTTCAACAGTATTTCAACAGATACATTAACCATTGTGTCGGTCACGATTTGTTGATTGTATTCTTTATTGTTTCTTATTTATAATTAATGAATATTTTTATTCAAATATGGTAATTCGTTCAAATAATTATTTAAACAAATAATAATAATAATAATAATAATAAATAATAATAATTTTTAGTTTTCGAATATGATTTCAAATTCAATTTTTAAACTTTTGTTTTGAAATTAAAATATTCTTTCTGAAAATATTTTTAAATTTTTTTGCTACAGTCGGAAGTGCAAATCAATACATATACTTGGACCGTGTGCTAAAATATAGTTGTAACAATGACGATTAATCATTTAGTAAGAGAAGAATTAACGATGGGTGAAAGAAGATGCTCGAACTCTAATTCTTCAACTATGTTGGTTATATTAAATGGTAAATATACATTTATATCTTTAGGTTTAACTAATAAAGACTTAGGGTTTGAAGTTGAGGGTTAATTTTGAATTCTAAAATCGAAGAAGTATACTTTAATGTAGGAAGCAGGTTTTACACCTTCATCAATATTTTCAGTCCAAATCGAAGAAAGACTCATTTCGTCCAAAACAAAGCCCAAGGTCTACCACACTATGGGCAACAATATATGAAGCATATCTAACAACCTGCTGAATACAGATGATGCACTATGCATGCTTTAAACGTACTTACGATGAAGCCAGTTGTATATGTATCACAGCGAATATATGTCCTTACAGACAACTGATATTACCTGATTGGAATGGACATTGAATATGTGACATCATCCGTAAGTTGTCTTCTTGTCATATTCGGAATCTTATTCTATCTATAAATACGAGCTTTAGCCGAGATTCAGGAGATACACATCTTTTAGAACATGTTAAAATTATTTTAGAAAAATAAACATTCGAATTCTTTATTCCCTTAATAGTCATGAGTTTTCAGTTTGAGATCTAACAAAAACTAATTAAAAAAAAAGGAAATAAAAATTTCATACTTTTTGACGGGTTCAATATTTAAAATATTTATCCATTTATTTTTCTTTGGTTTTTGTGACATACTATATAATGTGATTGCTTTAAAACAGATAATGGAGTTCGAACAATAGTAGGTTTGCTGAAGGGAATCTTTTATCAGTTAATCAAAACTATCTAAAAGACTAAAACATTAAAAGTTGATATATCTGATACAATTTTCAGCATCAAAAGAAAAAGAAAAAAGAAGTTTTATTTGGTTTGGTTTTGTTTTACAAAAAAAAAAAAGAGTTTTATTTGGTTCCTGTACGACGAGTGAAAATTCACCTGGAAACACTTGAGTATACACGTGTCAAAAAACGAAAGACTAACAAAAAAAAAACTAAAGGGCAGACAATTTGGGCTTCGAACTGCCAACCTGAAAAATGTATAAGGTGAAACAAAACCAAATGATCTAGCGAGCCAATTAGCAGGGATCTTTTTAATAATAGTTAATATAGTAGACGCTTGAAATTCAAACACTGACAGCCTCTCTTGCTGACAAAAAGAGTTCTTCGAAAAGAGTTCTTCTCCCTGTTTCTTGATTTGTTTTCATAGACAAAACAAGGAGCCGAGACAGACGAAGAAGAAGAACACGAACTCATCGTATTTCTCGTTGTGAGATTTTTCAAACTTGTTTTTCTTTTTTTTGGCCAATTTTACCGCTAAATTTGATAATCGCCAAAATTAAGAGAAAATCCTCTGTTCCTCCATAATTTTTTTGTCCACTTTCTTGATTAAGTTTTGAAACGATGACTGAAAGAGGATCAATTTTCAAAAACTGTGAATAGATATGACAACAGGTTTAAAGAAGATGATGTGATTAGGAAGAACCAACAGTTAAAAGAGGTGGTGTAGAGTCAGCGTCAAACACAACTTGGTGGCATGTTCATCCCTCTTATGTAGCGAGATCATCTTATCTTATGTGAGAAAATACTCAAGGCTCATCACCATTTCAGTATTATCTACAAAGAAATCTTATTGGATAATGAAGTCAATCCCACTACTCGAATTTACCATGATGTGAGGATGATACTCAAGCAACAGAATATGTGTGTCAACACAGAACATGTGTGTCAACATAGATTATAGAATTGGAGATGTTTCTGGAATCCAAGTTGGGTTGGACTTCATTTTGGAATGATGAACAGTATAGACTATGAAGAAAGTCGTCAAAAATTGTTTTGGAGACCACTATTGTTGTTTCAGAAGGAATCGAGTACAATTACATGTTCAAGTTTGATGAACTGATATACTCTTGGATAGGGAAGATAAAGAGATTTAAAGAATGTTTCATTCATAAAACTTTTTAATGTTCAAATTAAAAGAATCAAATATATATAATATTTTTATTTAGTCTTTTTATCCAAATTAAAATATAAAAGAATGAATAATAGTAATCTATGTAAGGCATTTAAGTATTTATGAACTTTTTGTTAATAAATATATTGATTAAGTGTAATGATCAAGTAGTTATCACTTTTATGAGAAATTATGTTTCAAATAACATTTGAATGACGAGGAAGATAAATCTAGTCTGTTGTAGTGTATTTTTATTGCATTTGATTTCTATTGATTGCTTCTAATGTTTTTTTCACAACATTGCCTCTAATGTTTTTATTTCCGTTTCATTAAGCATTCATCATTATCATTATGATTACTAATTATATGAATTATTGTTTGGAATATTTGTGTATGAACTAAAAATATGAAGTGTGAATTTGTAATGAACTATTATATAAATTTTCAAGGATCAGTTGTTCTTGATAATGTTTTCAGAACGGTTCTTTAACCAAATTGGAAAAGTTTTTGAGTCATGGATCAATATAATTTAACGGGGTGTAACCATATTCAATTAGCTTAATTCAACTAAATATTGGCATTTTTTTATTTATGTTTCAACAAAAAAATTAAACATGATTGAGTTTATCTATTAAAATTTTCAATAAAATAACTTAAATGCAAACTAAATGGAAAGCGAACACAAAATTGGTATGTTATGAGTCAAAGATTTATACTTGTAAGTTACAAAATTCAGAAAAAATCAAACATTATAAGAAGCATAGGAGTTTTTATTTGTAGCTTCCTTTTAGTAATCCAATTAGATTAATTGGTTATAAAGACTAAATAGTTGATAAAATTGATTTTTGGCAGTGAGTTACAAACGGCCTCTGTTTTATTTGGTTCATTAGTTTGATGGTTTCTGGTTTGTAGTGGTTGGATATGGTTTTCTCGGTCAATTTTTTGGGTTTTCTTATCTATCCAATCTAGATAAATTTTTAGTTTATGGCTTAACATGGTCTCACCACCGGTCCGGTTTGGGTTGAAAAACACTTGTTCGTATTAAATTGATTATAAGCTATTAAAAATTATAGGCTAGTCCAACAATTAATACATTTTCTGAAAATCTTTGAAACCATCTATCTTGGTGGCAAGGTCCTTTCTGTTTTACTACCCTTTTTGATTTTCGAAATTGATTCCCATTATTAAATCGGGATGTGAGTAAAGCTAGAGTCTTTGTTTCTGGGTTTATCTTAAAACTTGCTTGAATTTTCTAGGGGTTGTTGAGACAGCTTGTCTTATGGCCTCTGATGGTTATAGCGGAGAGGCTTTTTTATTCATTTTGATGGTAAAGGGTGGCATGTAATGAGGTTTCTCTACCATTTTGATTCCAGATGAGCGTGTGGCTACTGAGCTAAAGAAAGCCATCATGCAAGCCTGCACTGAGAAGAAGCTTACCCAGTCCCAACTTGCTCAAGTAAATTATTCTTCTCTATCTCTTATTATTTACCTTCAATCAGGAAAGTGACCTAAAGAACTTGTAAGAAAGAGTAATCTTTCATGCTTTCTTGTAATGTCGTAAACTCTGTCAAGAGTAATTTTTTTTTCATGTAAGAAAGATCAACCGTTGAACGTTTGCTTGATGTATCACTCTTATCGGAAACATATATTTCATTATAAAAAATAGCACACTATATGGTTTGGTATGCGTATGGAGCTGTTATTTGAATCATCAGATCATTGATATTGATCTTTTTGGTTGTTGCTGTTTTAAAACAGCTCTCTGTCAACAGTCATGTCAGTTGGAGACTGATTGTTCTTGTATGATCATCAGGTTTAGGGAAGAATGGTGAGCTGGTGAGAAAATCGAGTGGGAACAGGAGCCCTAAGTCGATTGTTGAACCAGCAAAGTATGTAGAGAAGCCAGCCAAATGGGGGAATCAGAAGGTTGCTCCACAAAACATCCACCAGCCTCGTTGAAGTGGGGATTGTGTTAACTAGTCAGGGTATGTTGTATCTTTAGCCACTATACCTTTGTAATTTTTAGTATTTGCTTTCAACAAGAGAACATGTGCACACACATATAACAACAACAACAAGAAAACAATGTTTTAATTTTTTTTTAAAAACCTTTAATTAAGAGACTAGCATTGGAGCATAAAAATATTAGTCTCTTAATTTGGTTTCTTAAGTAATATTAATTATTTAAAAATGATTAAGAGACTCAAAGTGGGTTTTTGGTTTAATGATGCTCTTATTCCTTATCCTTCTGAAAACAAAATCAAATTTTCATACTTTGCATTGACTCATACATTGCAGTGGCTTGAGACCATTAATATCTCCACCGTCTCGAGGAAGAAGCCAACCGAAGATAAACTAGAGCCACTTCTTTGTTTTTCTCAGGTTCAATGTGGCAACTTAGTTTGACTCATTACCACTGATTTTATTCACCTATATTCCAAAGCTATAGTCCCTTTCACTCAATAATCTTGGTTCGTTTGTGCTAATTGGTCCCCTGAGCTCGCCATGTACTCAAAAGGTCCTAGCAATAAAAAAGTAGTATGATAGTATTGGGTAGAGATTGGATAATCATATAAGGACATGAAAAGCCTGTAAAATCAAAGCCAAGGAAGCGTACGTGGACTGCAGATCATCAAACAGTAACCATAAACATATTAGAAGATATTTCTTTCGCAAATTAATTCTGTCCGACTAGTATCTTAATACATAAGAAGATATACATACTCCCATTTTTGAAGATCATAGGTTTTTAGTTCAAAAAAAGGTTTTTTGTTCTTGTAGACCTGGAAGCTAATTATGGCATTGTTGGAATTCATAGGTTTCCTAGGCAAAACTCCATTGCAAGATTCAAATTACAATAGCATCTTTTACAAAAAAAAAAACTAGAGAAGAATTGGAACTATCATCTTATTTCTTGAACAACACTAATAAAAACAGTCTTCAAAACCATTTCAGGATTAAAAATTCAGCATAAAACGTCATTTACATAGATAAATGGAAGAAATGAATGTACTAACTCGTGAATGAGTTCAAAATGATCATTTAATAAAATAACAAACCCATACATTTTAATCATTTCCGTAAAACGTAGAGCCAACCTGAGAATGACCTTTACACCAAAAAAAAAAAAACCTGAGAATGGCCTAGCACATGAAGACACTGTTGTTGAATTTAAAACAGCACGCGTAGCATAAACTAGAATCAATAAAAGTACGTAGACAGTAATTTCATTCAAACATAATTTAAAAAGGTGATGAATATTTTGCTCTCAAATCTCAATTATCAACGAGGTCCGCCATGCACATACTAAAAACTATTTTAAGTGAACTGTTGGAACATCAATTCAAGGGAAAAAGAAAAAATATGAAAAAATGTTTTAAGATGATGTTTTATTTCTCTTCGTTAGCTATAAATCTTTTAGCTGCTAACTTTCGGCAGAAAATAAAATTAATTTTGCTATTCATGTTTTAACTTAGGCTCGCGTTTTTGGCATTGGACATGTGAATCCTATCTGGTATGTTCGATGATCTTGTTTTCTTTTGGAGCTATGATGGGAAATAAAACAAACATCCTAGAGTTAAGTTTATAAATGAACAGATGTTTGACCGTTGACTGTGAATTTAGCTATAAATGAACATACGTTTTAGAATGAACGTGCGAGTGAATGTGATACCCTACCCACCTGTGCTTCGTTGCAATGGTTCAGATAGGTGTGTGTGCGCCACATCAGTTCCACATGTAATGCAAAAAAAATGTTACGCACCAACTAACTTGCTCATCTCTTTCCATTTTCCTTACAATTTTTGGAGCTTACTCCGAAGATTCTTCAAAACCAATATCATTATTTTTTCCTTATAAATCATTGATAAATTATGACTTCAAAAATATCATTGTTGAAATAATACTGCTAACTTTATTCTTGGCATGGAAATTTCAGTTATCATATTGCTAATAGCATGATAAGCCTATAATTAACGTCAGAAATCACCAAAACTATCATACTCTGATATTTATCTATTAATTACAGCTTAAGTGATGCAAATATATAAGAATCCAACAATCATGTGCTCAACCTCAAATACCGAGTTTTTTTGTCTGATCTGCTGATTGATTCTAAATCTGGAAAAATCAAATAATACAGTTGATAGATCAAGTACATGTGAGAGGACAATTGGACAAATACATTTAGATAGACAATAGAGTTTTTTTACATATAGTCACTTTATGAGTTGTTATTACACATTAGAACATTTTCCACTACTAGAATAGATTTTTAGTGGTTGTTTACGTCGATACTCCTGCGATGTAGATCTTTTAGTTTCCCTTGCTTTTTGGATAAATCTTGTTTAATTCTGAATTATCACAACCATAAGAAATTTGAGGCTTGGAAAGAAGCGGCCGTGATGAAGCAACGAAGATGGAAACGAGAGGCGATCAAATCCCAGATCTCGTTCTTGTTCTCTTCCGTTCAACATTTTTTGGTAGTCAAATTAGGGAAGAATGAAAATATATCTTTCTCTCTCTAATCTATCTTATTTTTATTAACATTCCACATCGTGTGGTGTTGGTTCCTTGGGCAATATACATGTGTATAAGCAATCCTCCATTCTTGAACTAGCTTTTGGATGTGAGTTAGGCTCATCACTAATATGGTATCACAGCTCATAGTAAAAGCCCAGCATATGATTTCCCACATAAACAGTTTTCTACCTATGTAGCCTGTAAAAGTGGCCCATATTGCTGTGGTATATCCGAGATGTTGGGCTTGAGCTGTTTCCAATGGACCGTTTTCTACCCACATCTCGAAAGGGGATATTAACATCCCACATCGTGTGAGTGTTGATTCTTTCGGTAATATATATGTGTATGGGCAATCCTCCACTCTTGAGCTAGCTTTTAGGTGTGAGTTAGGCCCATCACTAATAATTTTCTCATCATCTCGAAACAAGAGAATAAAGAACCGACTGTGCTTTCCTCCTTCTCCCATTGTCCTTTGAGGTTAGCTTATCTACTTCTATGGATATATATGCATCATTTTGTATCATATCTCTTTGTGTAGATAAGTTTTTTTCACAGGTTGGTTTCAATTAGATTCCATCCCGAGCTGGGGCCTACTCTCCGTGTCAAGTTCGCTACGAAGAACTCAACTTCGAAAGCAAAGTTGTCAAAGCTCAGACTTGGGATATTGCTGGTCAAGAGAGGTAAACTATATATGATTTTCTTACCCGATGTTGTTTTGAATAGAAAATTTGTTGGTTTCAAGTATATGATGTTTTTATTTTACAAAAAAAATGTATATGATGTTTTTACCATAAGTTGATTTTGTGTTTCTTACATTGCAGTTGTTATATGTTTGCACATGTGTACAATTGCTTTTGTGTACAATGTTTTTCGGTGTACACATGTACAAAATTATACATTCTTGGTGTACACAAATATGTTTTTGTTGCAAAGATTTCCACTTTAATAAATAGACCAATCTAAAATGAATACTCAACGAAAATGTACATCAAGTTGAGGAATGTGGAACTCATTTATGATTGATAAAGAACTAGTGATAAGCTTACTCAATGTAGGAACATAAAAACGTGAGCTTTCTTCAAAGAGGCAAGATCCTTAGGAATCCTTTTAGTAGCTGGAAAACCACAATTTTGATTCAAACAAGGGACTCATAATAACATAAAAGAGAGAGAAACAACAAGTTTTCAAAAATACTAAAATGTATTTACGACCATAGAATCATCAGTGTACACAAATATTTTGGTATCCACGTGTACACTGTAGACGATTGAGTACAGATTAAAAATCAAATATACTATAAAATAAATTTCCTTTTATTTTTCAATTCTTTTTTTGGTTTTTTTTTTA